>NC_048223.1:106392664-106473714 GCF_002007445.2 Ailuropoda melanoleuca | reverse complement strand
AGAATAAGCAAGCTTTAAAAAAGCTTTCTATTTTGGTATCATGTATACACAATGAAATGAAATGTACATTTTTAGACTCACTATACATTTCTTTCTCAAGATACGCTCATTTGATCTGGCAAGGGTTCAAATGCGGCTGCATATTTCAAATTCCTGGAACACCAACACATATTTAAGCTACTGATTAGAGAGTGGAAGTGTGGGAAACAAGAAATTTGGTGTTCAAAAGAGGAAAAGCCTTGAACTCAGAGTCAGTGGTCAGTAGGCTTGATTTCATCACCATCAGTGTCTAAGTGACTTTGCAAAACCAAGACAGTCTGCATCTCCTAGTTTTGCCATCTGTTTAACAGCTGTGATTGCCATTTCCCTATATAATGAACTGGTTCACAAATGGAATAAGATGAATTTTGACAACTCTGAAGCCAAGAAACATCTAAATTCAAAATGGTGTTATTGATGTTTCCTCCAAACTCCTTCCCTCAGAACAGATGAAATCGTCTTCCTCCTGGTCTGCCCCCAAATGCTTTAAGTATGAGAGTTTCTAGTGAAATAACCTTGTGTTCATCTTTTACACATGTTTAGAGACTTTAACATTTTGGTTACCAGCTCAAAATCAGAGAGTTTACATTCCAAGTTTATCTTCACAGAACTACAAATGCATTCTATGATGGCTAAAGTCAGGCTGTCTGTCTGTACATGCATTTCCATTCATTTCAACAGGCATGCACTTGTTACATGTTATTTTAAAAAATATACCTGTGCTATATACTGGGGTTATTCAAAGTTAACTAAAACTGTGTCCTCCAAGAGCTTCCAGTCTAACATAGCTACTCTTGCTATTTTCCTCTTTGCAGAAATACCCTATAACAAGCACAGTCATACAGAGGTCCCATATGAGAGCCAAGAAGCAAAGGAGCTTTCTAGAGTAACATTCATGGTACCCAGCATGTTAGCCTTATGTTAAAATTAAAAAAAAAAAAAAAAAAAAAACACTGAGACATGATGAGCCCTTGTGGTAGAAGCCTAAATACTCAGAATTAACCGCCTCAACGAGATGGAATGGTAGCAGCTTCTGACAAGCCTTTTCCAAGGCAGTGACTGGGATATAGGAACACGTAGGCAAATAAAGCCGGCATTAGGCATGAAGGGACGTTCCACCAGGAATGACACACTTGCTAATACGTATTAATTTTTTTGAGCAATTAGCTTACAAATTACAGGGCAAGAAAAGCATTTTGACAGTCTTCGCCGAGAGTTGCCGCGGTTTCCTGCTTCAACAGTGCTTGGACGGAACCCGGCGCTCGTTCCCCCCACCCCAGCCGGCCGCTCAGAGCCAGCCCTCCGCCATCTTCTCGCAGCGCCCTCGGACCGCTCCAAGGCCCCCCGCCGCCGCTCCAGCGCCGCGCAGCCGCCGCCATGACGACCGCGTCCCCCTCGCAGGTGCGCCAGAACTACGACCAGGACTCGGAGGCAGCCATCAATCGCCAGATCAACCTGGAGCTCTACGCCTCCTGCGTCTAAACTTGTCCATGTCTTACTACTTTGACCGCGATGATGTGGCTTTGAAGAACTTCGCCAAATACGTTCTTCACCAATCTCATGAGGAGAGGGAACATGCTGAGAAACTGATGAAGCTGCAGAACCAGCGAGGTGGCCGAATCTTCCTTCAGGATATCAAGAAACCAGACCGTGATGAGTGGGAGAACGGGCTGAATGCAATGGAGTGCGCGTTACACTTGGAAAAGAGCGTGAATCAGTCACTCCCAGAGCTGCACAAACTGGCCACTGATAAAAACGACCCCCATTTGTGTGACTTCATTGAGACTCATTACCTGAATGAGCAGGTGAAATCCATCAAAGAATTGGGTGACCATGTAACCAACCTGCGCAAGATGGGGGCTCCGGAACCTGGCATGGCAGAGTATCTGTTTGACAAGCACACCTTGGGAAACAGTGATAGTGAGAGCTGAGCCTTAGGCTGTCTTCCCATAGCCTCAAGGGTGACTTCCTGGTCACTGAGGCGCAGTGCATGCACGTTGGGGTTACCTATACCTTTTCTATAAGTTGTACCAAAACATCTACTTAACTTCCATTTGTACCATTCCTTCAAATAAAGTAATTTGGTACCCCCCCCCCAAAAAAAAGAAAATCATTTTATTTCCTTTCCTATGTTCAAGTTTATGTGCTTTGTAAAATGCAACGGAACCATATCCAATAGCTGAGATTCTACTTTAAAGCGATCACCTGTATATCATATTAGCTGAGTGTGAGTGGCTAGCCTTGTCTTTGTCCGGGATTTACATTAAAGCTTCATGTCATAAACAAAACGAAAAGTGGATTTTTCTGTACCAACAGTGCAGACATCCCCCTTTCCACGTTGTATCTTTTTATAGCTCCCATCGCTATAAGTTACAAACGGCAGTTTTAATTCCCCTTCCTTGGTCGGGATCACCATCAAGCTACAGGACCTTCCTGACCGTGCCCGGCATGGTGCTCATCAGCAGAAGAGCTTATAAATATCAGGGCATTTTCAGCTACTGCATCTGAGCAAGGAGGATCTGAAAATACTTAGGTGTCCAAATGCACAATACAACAGCATTCTCCAACTCTGTCAATTATGATTTGGGAAAATAAATCCCTTCTAATTCTGAGCAGCTTCAGAAAAGCTATTTATTGTTAACAATTATTCTGGGGCTCCAGAATATCTAGGCAGCTGCACTGTCCTCACATGCCTCTCCTATGCGCCAGGATCAGTGACGTGGCTGCTACCATTGCGTTCTCTTAATATTGAGTTGCATTAGATCCACTTTTTGTTTTGGGAGTTCTTATATTCATAAGACCCTTTTTTTTTTAAAGATTTTATTTATTTATTTGACAGAGAGAGAGACAGCTAGCGAGAGAGGAAACACAAGCTGGGGGAGTGGGAGAGGAAGAAGCAGGCTCCCAGTGGAGGAGCCCGACGTGGGGCTTGATCCCGGAACGCCGGGATCACGCCCTGAGCCGAAGGCAGACGCTTAACCCAGGCGCCCCAAGACCCTTTTTTTTTAACATGCATTCACGCACACCTAAACCTGAGTGTTTAATGGAACCCAGGTGACTCTGTTAACTATCATACTCATTATATTGAATAATCCTTAAATAAATAACATGAAAACAAGTCATTTTTACACTCAGATGCTTTTTTTCCCTAACCTCTTTCTTCTGTTTCGGTTCATAGTTGCTGTTGAACATTACCCTGTCAACTCTTCAAGTATTTGACTACAAAATATGCTTGGTAAATAATGTAGGGAGATTAACTAAATGGCAGATAATTACCACAAATTTAGAGTCCTGTAAAAGAATATATTTTATCCATGATTAGAAGGCTTACAGACTTTCCAAATCCATTTTAATATATTTGACAGTAAGCCATAGGAAATTTTAAACAGCAGACAACGCTTATTCAGAATTCATAATAACTCAGCCTGAAATTATTGTATTATTAAAGACCGCAGCACATGAAGCTACTAATTTGTTTCCTTTTCCTGAACACACACTCTCCCTCCCAGCACACTGGTACACACCCCCACATCACCAACTATAAACTTTCCTATGCCAAAAGCTGCATGAAATTAGAATTTCAGTTGTTTTTCAAACTTTGCCCCTCTAACAAGATATATGCAGCTCTGGTACACACTCAAACAGGTCAATTAAGTAAAGCAATGAAGCAGCACAGGAAACTCTAAATTTTTCCTTTTTTTTTTTTCTCTTTACTTAATTGGTGCCAAGGCAGGCTGGATGCACTATCTCTAGCAGGGGAAAATGTCCATGTAGTAATTGTCTCAACAGCTTTTGAAATGTCACTAAAAAAAACTTTATCTCCTCGTAACAGGGCTAGGTCCACGACACTGATAAGGCAACTAGGGAGCCCCCTGGAAACTTGAACTATCCTTTTAAAAAAATGCTCTTCAAACGGATCAGAATCCATGAATATATTGTATCTCCAACCACTGTTGTTGTCCAAAAATATATGTTTATGTTGGAGCAGCAGACCGTCCCTATCCCACCCATGACTCCTTCTTGATACAGACGCTTTCACTAACAGCGTGGGGGTGTAATCGCCAGAACTCGCTGCTAATAGGGTCCTCGCGCCATGGGGTGGGCTCAGCCTCCACAGAGCGCAAGCTGGAGAGCTGACATCCCAGGAGCAGCGCTCAACAAGAGAAGCTAGTGAATCGGCTCCCTTGCTAACTGAGTGATATGGCTCTGAATGTGTCCTATGCCACCTCCCAAAGAGCCCCAGCAGGGGGAGCAGCAGCTTGCTCACTGATGCCTCCTGTCTTTGGCTTTCTTCCCTTTCCTGCCTCAGTCTCCACTTCTCCTACCAGTACTTCTTGGATCGTTCCTCAAATAAACTATTTGCAATCAAACATATCTCAGTATTAGGGAACCTTCTTATGGAATCCTTATACACGGGGAGAACAAGACTATGGATTCTTGGAGTCAAAATATCTGGGTTCAAATCTTTGTTTCCATCAGAGTAGTTGTGTGATTTGGAGAAATACATGTATCCTAGCTACATTTTACATTAGTTTGCTCATTATCACATGGAATCATGCATGTAAACACCTAGAGTACCACCTGACACATAGCAAATATCAAACAGGTTTTAATATTAACTGCTTTTATTACTATTATGATTAGAGCCAAACATTGGGCTAACTGCTAGAAATAAAATAAGCAAACAATGATAAATAAGATAGATATCCCGACTTCCACCCTTAAATTGTTCACAATTGAAAGGAAAGGTAGACACACAAAAGAATAACATCGATTATAACTTTATAATAGTTGTATATAAAATATCATTCCCTTTTACCTTCTGTGAATGTTTGAATGATTTTCTACTTGACATGCACATATGCTAATCTCAAGAGACAGCTGAGTATAAATGATTTTTGTTATTCAGGTAATATACTATAGAACCCTTACACAACTAACAAAGAATCCCTGCTTTAAATTAAACTTAGTAAATGTAGATGCCCTGATTAATTTGATTTACATATTTGATGTGTCAGATCCCCTTAAAATAAGGCCAGCCTGTATTGAAACAAGTCTTGTAAGCCCCTGCTGGAGCCTCGCTTCATCCCATGGTCTTCCATTCATCCAGTAAGTAAAGATGCTCAGAGGGGAAATGCTATCTGTTAGATTAATTGCTGAGCTAATTCAATCATTCTATTCCATCAGAACATTTTCTTCATTTATTCCTGGCAACATTGAAAGACAGTCCTCAAAGGAACCTTTCATGTCCCCATGGATGGCACTGGTACAGGATGACAAGGAAGCAATGGATGGAGGAGTAGGACTGCTGACACCAGCACAGATAAAAAAGGGTACCGGCCACACCTCTGAATGTGCCCTATTTTCTCTTTTCTTGCTTAGAGAGAAACATACCTGATGGAGCAATCTTAATGAGGAGACTTTGCTATCCATGGGGCCAGGACCCAGTTGGCTTGACACTGAACCTGGACTTGGTTCTGGGATGGAGTCCAGGGTCAAACGTCATGTGGTATAGTCAGTATACTGGGAGAAAAGTATAACTGCCCCCTGGCCCAAATCCAGAAATGAGCCTGACAATAAGAACACCGGCTCTAATTAGAAGGGAAAGCTGTTCCTCCTCTGTGCTGTCTCCTTCACTCCCTCCAGTCACCTCAAATAACGATAACATTGATAATAAATTTTCAAAGAAGAAGATAAAGAAAAACAAAGGTTTAAGACCCTGGTTCTCATCAACACCTTGGAGCCGAGTGCCTGCATGGCATCAGACACCAAAAAGGACAGGGAGGGTATCTGCCCTTTAGGAGATGCCTTTCTTTTCTAGAGCATGTTTATAGACTGACTGTAGCTGCCATGAACTCACGGGTGTGACTGTCTCTATCGATGATCAGTCCCTTTAGTCCCTTTGAAAACATATGCATTTGAAGCTTTTCTTCCCTTTGAACATGGAACGCTGATAAAATAAATTTTGTTGTTGGTAACACACGGATCCGCCGTTCTATAATTTGAAAGCCCACCTGCACTTTAAAGTTGAAACCTCAGCCCAGGCCCTTGGGGGGGGGAATAATAAATTAAAAAGAGCAGTTCTGTTCTGCTTTGAGAAAAATCTCAAGTTTCAAGAGTGAATAATTAGAGAAAATCACAGTTCTGCCTTGCTGCTTTTTCCATTTCTGTGTTCTCCTTGCAAGACCTTGACATTATTGGAAACTGTGGTCTATTCTTTCCTTCTAAGATTATGCAATTCACATTGTTGACACTCCCTCGTGGCTGTGGCACGCGAACCTTTGAGTGTGGCATCTGTGCCACGTGGCTCTAGAAACTCACAGTTAGGCCATTCATTCTCAATGCATGCCACCCCCCACGTGCATCGCAAGGTGACTTTGTTAGGACTTAGGGCAACTCACAAAATCGTTTTTCCTTCAAATTATGACAGTATTTATTTCTTACACTTCTCATTTTGAAAAATAATTCACTCATCTTGGATCCAGCCCAGATAGAACTATTCAATATTCACCAACCCCACACCTTGGGTCCTACCCTCTTTGCTTCTACTGTTCCTTCCAATTAAAGTACTTGTCCCTAATATTCTTTATCTTGTTTCAGTAATTTTAATGTTTTGTCCTTCAAAATCCAAATCATCTGATTCTTTTTTTAAGATTTTATTTATTTATTTGAGAGAACGAGCTTGAGCAGAGCTGAGGGGTAGGGGGAGAGGGAGACTCCCCACTGAGCAGGGAGCCTGAGGAAGGGCTCCACCCCAGGACCTTGAGGTCGTGACCCAAGCCAAAGGCAGATGCTTAATCGACTGAGCCACTCAGGCACCCCCAAATCATCTAATTCTTATTCCAGAAAGCCCTCCTGATTTTTCCAGTTAATGGGACCTTTCCTTCCTCACCAAACTCATAACATGCTCTCTTTTCTTTCCATTACACTGAACCCTATTCACTTTGTCTACTTGTAAAAGCTTCCCTGTTTGAGAATCTGTCAGTGACAGTATCTCCTGAAATACTTATATTGGGATCTGAAAACCAATAATTATTGTTGCATTCGCTTATTAGAATATTTGCTATACGGGGAAGTTGTTTTCCTGTGGTCCTGTTTCTCAAGGTTGGATATGCAAAACCTCAATGAAAAGCAGCTTGGAATCGCCATGATTTATGGAATATTCATGATGTATCCTTTTTGTTTATTGGTTGGTCTGTTGGTTTTGTTGTTTGTGTGTCTGTTTTCTTTTTGGAGGATTGAAAACATTGTGATGTGCTTTTGGGGTGCAGCATCACATCCACCTGGCCCCCCTCTGATTTGTCATAGGGGTGTGAACCGTTCTGTGCAGAGTGACAGTGCTGCCCCTCGAGGGCCCTCTGTGAATCTCTCTCTGCTGCACAGCCTCTAGCATCTAGCTCAACCCAAGTGAAGGCAGAACCCGCGATTGTAGGACTATTAAAACCCTTGGGGACAAACCTCAAACAATGGGGGACAAGATCAATAGATAGATGCCTGAGCCTCTTCCTCTCTGTCGGGTAATTCTGGGAGGTGTCTCTATTACCTCTCAGAGTTTTCTATGGAATTAAGCCTTCATTTCCTACAGAAGCAAACTTGACAATGAAAATCTTACTGATGTTTCTCACTTTTTTGTCTCATTCTTCTCTACTCCTAACATCATGCTTAGAAGGATCATTATCCGAATGAAATACCTGCATCCAATCCCTCGCGTAAGGGGAAGCCAAACTCAGAATGCAGAAATGGCCCTCGGAAACATCAGAACAGAATTCTGATATTAGGCCAGTTTGAAGCCCACATTGACCCCATTGCTGATAGTGGTATAATGATAGCATCTGATGTGTTGAAATATCACAATTCCTGAGATTCTAACTCTTGCTAGAATGGCAGACAACACAAAAGGGCAAACATTAGTTTATGCAGTAGTTTCAGCATTTGAGCAGTGTGGCTACATCAGCAATTTTAAGAATAGTGGAGTTGGTTGGCTTTTAACACCTTAAAGAAAGAAAATGGCAGATTCCTTCAGACAACTATAGCCTCAGGGCATGCTGTGAAAGCAAGAAGTCTTCTTGGCAACATTAAAAAAACAAAACAGAAACATTTCCTGCAGCTGGAGAGCAGCTGATTTTAAAAATCACAGACCCTGCTTGACATTCCTCTCTCCCTCTGCCCTTCCCTGCTTTCCCTCTCTCTCTCTTTCAAAAAAAAAAAAAATCATACCAGGTGATAAATGTAGTTCTGGCCTAAATTTTTTTCTGCAGTGGGACAAATGGGTTTGTGGACTCATCAAGTGAACATTTTCTGGTTCATTGCATTGTTTATCACCTTGATGTGGAAGAAAAAATGGACTTAAGTAAGGAGTCCATAGACGCCATCTCCCAGCTGCATCGAGGACCTGGAATAAGTAACTCTGGAAGACAGAGCAAGAAAGGTCTAGGGAATAGGCATATGGGTGGGTCTAAAGATATGCCACAGAGTATGCCAATCTCTGTCTTACTTCGATGTCCAACAGAGAACTTCAGTGGTGGATGTGTCATTAAAGAGTCAGGTGCATTAAACAGCTCAGGCAGTGGATGTCAGCCAGCTCCTGCCTCAGCCATTCCAGAGCTCATGCAATAGGGCTATGAAAGGAGCCGCCATGGTGGCAGGCAAGAGGGCTCTACATGGGCTCTCTCATCAAAGCTGATCTACCCACGGCTGCTGATAAAGGCCCAACCTGTCCACAACAGTAATGAAAGCTGTGTGTTAAATATGGGCCATCACTCAAGAAGACCAGACAGTCTCTTGGTAGCAAGTTGACTTCGCTGAACTCATTCAACCCTGAGGAAGCAGTGATTCTTCCGTAATAAAAATGACAATTATTGGGGCACCTGACTGGCTCCACTGGAAGAGCATGTGACTCTAGATCTCGGGGTCATGAGTTCGAGCCCCACATTGGGCATGGAGATTACTTACAAATAAATAAATAAACTTTAAAAAATGACAGCTACTTCATATATGGGTTTGACAACCCATCCTACACTATTCTGCCAGCCCCATTATTTAAGGGCTTACAGATTAGCCTAATTTAGTGGCACGGATCCAAGAAAATATTGCTTTGGATCAAGGGACTCATTTTAAAGCAAGTGAGATGTGACAATGGACCCATGACTAGAGTATTAACTCTTCCCACTGTATACTTTATCACCTCGAAGCAGATGCCCTGATAGAATTTTAATAAATTATTAAAGGCTCCGCTAAGGCACCAGCTAATAGATGACACCTTATGGGGTAGAAGTTGTCCTCAAGGATGCTGTGTAGGCACTAGACTGACAGCAGAGCCAGAGCTAGACTACATCAGACTAGAGACCTCAAGATGCATTTATAATTGGCCCTTCTTTTTATTACTCTCAGAAACCAATTACAGAATTTGTGCTTTCTGGCACCACAATGTTAAACTTTGCAGGATTAAAATTCCTGTTTTCTGGCAAAGAATATTTCCACGGAGAAACACAGTGAGAATTCTATTGAACCCAAAGTTACAAATGCTGCCAGATCCCCTTGGGCTCCACACTCAGGTAGGACAGAAGGCAAAGAAAGATTGGGGTTATCAACCCTGCATATCCTGAGAAGCTGGCACTGCTATTATATCATAGACATGAGAACTTACTAAAATATATTTTCAGGCTTTATGTTTGGTTTTAACCGTGGGTAGGAAATTTAAACAAACATAGTCTGACAAGTGTAAGAGAATCGAAGGATTCTCTCTCAAGGATGAAGGATTGGTCATCATAGCATGTAAGCAACCCTTATGGGCTGATTTTCTCCTTGGAGGTGAGGGAAATGTAGAAGGTGGTGAAGGAGATACATAGTGAATATCAATTTCACAAGAACCAAGCAGCTGAAAAGCTTATAGTGCTTTCAATTAAATTCCTTGTCTTTCTTTCTTTTTCTCTCTCTCTTTTTCTTTTTCCTTTCCTTTCCCTTCTTTTCTCTTTCCTTTCCTTTTCTCCTCTTAGAGGTCCTTGCCAAATTCAGATCTCGTTGCCAACACAGCAACTCAACAGCAAAACTTCATAACATGCCTCCATTGAAATGTCCACCTTCCCTGCCTCACTGCCCTCACTTTCGCTGCTGCTTCCTGGATTACTTTCCAAAGAAACCACCCCAAATCAAGTCTTGATCTCAGGCTCTGCTCTTGGTAGCATCCCAACCAAGGCAAAGATGTTTACATCTGATAAGCACATATATTTTGAAATATGACACACATATTATTCGACTTCAAAATAAAATTTTCTTTCTGTAAAATCTGTCGTGCTTAGGACACATCACCATCTCTCTCCTGGATTACTGCCTGAACTTTTCAGCTCTTCCAAGCATCAGCCTTGCTAGAACAGCAGACATGCCCCTACAAACAACACTCTGATGCCCCCATACTCCTTGCTCTTGAAGTTCAAACTTAACAAGATTTGCATGGTTTTGCATGATATGTTACCATCTTGCCTTCTTAGCTTCTCTACTAATCATGCTTTTTCTTAAAATGCGTACTTCACTTAAGAAAGAGGTTGCACAAATTTCTTGTCTTAGCACATATTGCTCTTTCCATCTTGAAAACTTTCCCTTTCCAGTCTTCATTTGGGTCTCATCCTTTAGGTCTCAATAAAGGCATTACTTCCTTTGAGAAGTCTTTTGAATGGCAAGTCTGAGTTAAATGTCCCCCAATGTATCATACTCCCCTGTATACCTGCTTGCCTCCCCACCTCCTCCACCCTATCTCCAAACTGTGAGGACCACAGTTCCCAGCCTATGTAGGCATAAAACAAAAAGCTGCCAAATGAATGATTAAAATATTTGTCCCCTTATCATAGTCATATGTTACCTTGAGCTGATTTATACTTTATTAAAGTAACAAAGGGGATTAAAAGAAGCTTTACTTTAGAAAATGTATTTCTGGTCTAAAGTAAACAAGAATTTGAGGAGGCTTTATTTTTGTTCCATTGCTATGCCTTTCAAGAAATTACTACGAACTTGGGCATCCACTTTCTGGTCTCTGATTTATGTCTTTTCTCTTAATATAGGAAAAGATGTTTCCCAAAGGATAAATCACCCAATGAAGCAGGGTAATAGCCAAGGCTCTGAAAATCATAACAGCGATCGTTAAGGTCAAGAGTCATAAAAATGACTTCCATGGCACATTCATATACCTAATTTCTCCATGCTTCAACACCGTGAGGTTTACAGTATCATTCCCATTATACAGATGAAGAAATGAGGCTCAAAGATCCATGAAACATGGCCCTGAGTCAACTAGCTGCTCTGGCAATGGCCCCCCGTCTTGTGGCCTCTGCCTGCTGGTGCCTTATTGTGCACTCTGGAGTTGCAACTAGATTGCCCCTCTTCTTCAATCTGTAATTTACATGTCCATGGTTAGTTCACAAGCAGGCTACCCTTCCTAACCCTTAGGTTACCTGCTATCAGCACTTAATGTATACTCCCGTAAGGGTGCTGTTTGAGAGGTATGTGGTTCTCCATCCTAACAGCTGGAGAGTTTTTTTTTTTTAATTTTTACTTATTTATTTTTGATGTAAAGTTCTATGATTCATTAGTTGCATATAACACCCAGTGCACCATGCAATACGTGCCCTCCTTTAATATCTGCCACAAGAAGCAAATGTAAAGCCACTCCAAAGGCTGAAAGTGGCCCCAAATAGTGGCCTTCTGCTTGGTGTCAGATCAAATATTCATATATAATTGCCACCAGAGTTGAGATCTTTTGAATGGCTGGGACCAAACCGCTGCCCATAAATTTGTTATTCACAACAGCAATAGGTACTTATAGGAAGACAAGAAAAAAAAACAGATGGGTGAGAGAATGAAGCTGCTCCATGGATGCAAGAATCATTATTTGATGTCATTATGTTGCCTTTTATTTAATAACAATTGCTCACCCTGGTGTGGGGGGAAGGCTGAGAACTGCAGTACTACAATAGGCTACAAGGGTATTGTATTTTTCCATAAACTAGTGTGTATACATCTCTGCATGTACAGTCAGAAGAACCAGGTATGCCAAAGCATAGGTAAGTTAAAAATCCTCAATTCATCTCTTTTTAAAGCTGTATTGAAGTATAATTGATATTTTTTAAATTACACACAGTTAATGTATACACATTGATGAATTGGAATACAATGCATAGAACTGTGATACCATCACCACAGTCAACATAATAAACATATCCATTACCTCCCAAAAATTTTCCTGCCTTTTTTTTTGTGTCTATGAGTGTTAAGAACACTTAACATAAAATCTATCCTCTTCACATATTTTAAAGTGCACAAGACCACCCAGGGGCACCTGGTGGCTCAGTCGATTAAGCATCTGGCTCTTGGTTTCAGCTCAGGTCATGAGCTCAGGGTTGTGAGATCAAGCCCCATGACGGACTCCGTGCTCAGTGTGGAGTCTGCTTGGAAATCTTTCTCCCTCCCCCGCTACTCCTCCCCTGCTCATGTTCTCTCTCTCTCTCTCTCTCTCTCTCTCACATAAATAAATAAAATATTTTTAAAATAAAAAAATGAAGTGCACAAGACCATATCGTTAACTATAGGCACTATGTCATACAGCAGAGATCTAGAACTTACTCATCTTGCATGACTAAAACTTTACCCCCGTTGAGCAACAATTCTCCATTTCCCCCTCCTCCAGGCCCTAGCAACCACCATTCTATCTTCTGTACCTATGAGTTTGACTATTTTAGATACTTCATAAAATGTAATCATGTAGTAGTTGTCCTTCTGTGGCTGGCTTATTTCATTTGGCTGTAATATCCTCCAGGTTCATCCATGTTGTCACAGATAGTGAGATATCTTCCTTTTTTAAGGACAAATAATATCCCATAGTCTGCATATGTAACATTTTCTTTATTCATTCATTTGTTGTTGGATATTTAGGCTGCTTCCTGGTCTTGGCTATAGTGAATAATACGGCAATAAACATGGGGGTGCAGATACCTCTTCAAGATCCTGATTTCTATTTTTTAGGCCACATTCCCAGAAGTAGGATTACTGGATCCTATGGTAATTCTATTTTTAATTTTTTTGGGGCCCCTTCATACTGTTTTCCATAGTGGCTACACCCAATATACATTCCCACTAACAGAAAATAAAGGTTCCAGGCTCTCCACATCCTCTCCATCACCTGTTATCCTTTGTGTGTGTTTTTTTGTTAAATACTAGCCATACTAATAGGTGTGAGATGATAACTCATAATGGTTTTGATCATCATTTTCCTAATGATTAGTAATATTAAACACCTTTTCAAAAGCCTGATAGATATTTATATGCCTTCTTTGGAGAAATATCTATTCTTTAGCCCACTTTTAATTGGGCTATTTGTGCCCTTTGTTTGGTTTTTGCTTTGCTGTTGAGTTATAGGGGATTCTTATATAGTTTGGATATTAACCCCTATCAAAAAGATGATTCGCAAATATTTTCTCCCACTCATAAATTGCCTTTTCACTCCGTTGATTGTTTCCTTTGCTGTGCACAAGATTTTTAGTTCAACATAATCCCGCCTATCTTTTTTGTTTTTGTTCCTTACACTTTTGGTGTCAAGTCTGAGCAATTATTGCCAAGACCAATATCAAGACGATTGTTCCCTGTGTTTTCATACAATTTCACATCTTATATTTAAGTCTTCAATCCACTTCCAGTTGGCGTTTCCACCCCACAATGTCTTTGATGGCTTTCTACTTTGTCTTATATTTATATCCCCTTTTTCCCTTTCTCCTTGCTTACCACAAATTCCTGTTATATGCAAATTTTCTTGAAAATTAATAATATTCTTATACATCATTTATTGGGTTCTCAGTGTGTGTTGGGTACTCTGATAAATATGTATATGAGATAAATATTGTATGTGATATATTATCTACGGTAAGCACAGATATTCTATTTGTGGTATAGATATAGATATATATGTTCATTTCTTTTTTTAATGTTTTTTTATTATATTATGTTAGTTCATTTCTAATCTTCCACAACACTAGTGGGTGTTAATATACCCCTCACCTTATAGAAAAGGAAACCAAGGCTTAAGACATTTGGAAAACTTGATTACGGTACATAACTATGTAAATATTAGAGAAGGGTTTAGAACTAAGACTCTCTTCAATATTCATGCTCTAATACTACCAGGGTCTTGCTATAAAGTAAACAAATGCTGGGGACACCTGGGTGGCTCAGTGGTTAAGCACCTGCCTTCAGCTCAGATCATGATCTTAGGGTTCTGGGACTGAGCCCTGCCTTGGGCTCCCTGCTCAGTGGGGAGCCTACTTCTCCCTCTCTCTCTCTGCCCCTCCCCCACCCTGCTTGTGTGTCTCTTGGTTTCTCTCTCTCTCTGTCTCAAATAAATAAAATAAAATACCCAACAACGACAACAAATTCTGGCTAGGATTTTAGTGATTACAAATGATGTGTTTTTCCAACGAAATAGGATTCCATTTTAATAGATCATAATGAATTTCTCCCCAAGAAATGTATTTATATTGGTGAAAATTAAAGCATTGCAGTATTAGAGGCAGGAACCCTGTCTGGTTTCTTTCCACATAATGCTAAGCATACAGATGCCTCTTTGCACAGTGGAGGTCTACAGATCAAGCTGTGGCCGTTCAAAGCACCCATCACTGGAGCCGGATCTGGAGTTAGAGCTGTTGCTTAGACCTCAGTTCAGTGCTGATGACACACAAGAACGAACTGCATCTTTCCTTCAGAAAAGGTTGCTGGAAACTAGATGAATGTGGGAAGTGCTGGGCGAGGTGCCTTGGAGAATATACATATACACAATTACTTGGGGGAAAAATAAATGTCTAAATACGTAAGTGTTGCACAATATTGAAAGTAAAAATGCTTCCACAATAAAGTTTTTATACAGATCAGGGAGCATTTGGGAGAAGATGCACTAGCTTTGAAGCCATGTTTGTAGTTAGTGAAGTGCTGGTTTTAGAGCTAGACCTGCATTTTATGTAAAACGAAACAAGTTACTTAATCTCATTGTGCTATTATTTCCCTATCTATAAATAGGAGATAAAATTCACACTGAATGTTAGAAATATCAATTAAAATCATTATATATGTCTACTATGCCTATAGTATATGTACATAGTATATATATACATATATATGTGTATATATATGTGCGTGTGTATGTATATACACACACACGCACATAAAATCTAGCATGGCCCATGGCATACCGTAAGAACTCTGTAAGCAATGTTTTCTTTTCAATTGAAGTATAAAGGGAAGAGGCTATGGAGACATAGCAGGTTAAGGAGCCTGGAAAGATTCGGAGAATTTGTTAGAGCCGCTATGTGTTTGTTACGTGAGAAGAAGGAGGGAGGCTGGATCTAGGCAAAGTGAAAATCAGAACAGATAAGAAAATGTGAATCACATGGGTGGGACAAGTCTTTGTTACATTTGAATGCTACAGAGGAAAATCCAGTTGGAAATGTTGTTTAGAACCAGATAAGAGAAGAGCTGGCATGAGCTGAAGAGCTGGAGGGTTATACTTATGCCTATAACATGAGGGGCTATTGATGGAGCGCAGGGATGTCACAGTGTCCTGATCATGCATTTGTTCAGGAAAACTAGTAGAAAAGCAGTACAGAGGACTGATCAAAAGAGGAAATAGGTAGTAGGCCAGGAGATCATAAAACCATCCAGAGTAATGTTCCAGGCAAAACTATTGAATGACTGAATTTGGGCAATGACTGTGTAGATGAGGTCACTAGGACAACACAAGATACTGGTTCACAACAGCTTAGAGGTCAGATCAAATACGACACGGGCATTTTGACACTAAGATTGGGAACACAGTGGTATCATTAGTAGAAATAACTGTGTTGGAGTATAGTATAAGGTTTGGAGAAATGATCAGTTTCTGGGTGTGAGCTTTCAGTTCCAGAGGAATTTATAAATCTAAGTTTATAAAAGAAAGGCAGGAAGAAATACAATCCTTAGTCGGGGAGAGAGGCTGAACCTCTAAAAACATTAGATTCCATTTACATATGATAAAGGATAGTTGGAAGAAAAACAGACAGGGACAAGGGCCCCCCACCTCCGCATGCCCTCCCCCTGCCCACCCTAAAGGGAAACCACCCTTAAAAGGATTTTACACTGCCTTGGAAGGAGCCCTCCACCCTTTGCCACATGATAGAGGATAAAAACCTGATGGGGTCACAGGTGCATAGAGGGTTAATCAGATTAAAACAGCCAGCCAACAAGCCCATAAAAACCTCTAGACTTAGAAACTCCAGTGGATAATGCTAAGTGAAATAAGTCAAGCAGAGAAAGGCAATTATCATATGGTTTCTCTCATCTATGGAACATAAGAACTAGGAAGATCAGTAGGGGAAGAAAGGGATAAAGAAAGGGGGGGTGATCAGAAGGGGGAATGAAGCATGAGAGACTATGGACTGAGAAACAAACTGAGGGCTTCAGAGGGGAGGGGAGTGGGGGAATGGGATAGGCTGGTGATGGGTAGTAAGGAGGGCACGTATTGCCTGGTGCCCTGAGTTATACGCAACTAACGAATCATCGAACTTTACATCAAAAACCAGGGATGTACTGTATGGTGACTAACATAATATAATGAAAAAAATATTATTTAAAAAAAAAAAAAAAGAAACTCCAGTGGCAACCCTCTTGGGTCCCCTCCCTCTTTGGGAGCTTAGTACTATCACTCAATAAACTTTGCGTTACTATCACTCAATAAGCCTTGCTTTGCTGCCCACCACCCTGTCTGGTCTACATCTTCATTCTTTGAAGCGGTGTGACCAAGATCCTCGGTGTGACCAAGATCCTCGGGCACCGAAGGAAAAGAAATCCTCCAACACGTAGAGGTTGGAATGAAAGTTGTGGGGATTAAGTGAGGGGATAATAGAAATAGATTTACTTAAAGGCAGGTCCACAGAATCCACATTTGAAGTACAGAAGGAGAAAACATTTGAGATTGAAAGTAATTTTACAAGTAGGATGAGTTACAGAAGATTAAATAACATGGAAGCCAGAGTAAGGTAGTGAGATACAGAAGAGATTTTCGAAATTGGGTAGGAAACAAAAACAGTGATGAGCCAAGTGGTCACTGTCTTTGTTGGTGACAACTTCACAGAAAGAGACCTATTATGGACTAGTAGTACGGAAGCCAAATTATAGAATTTAGGAATAAATGGGCGGAGAGTACAGGAAAGTAATTAGTATAGAACAGTAGTTTCCAACCAGAAGCAATTTTGCTCCCAAGGGAAATGTCCCTTTGGCAGTATCAGAAGACATATTTGGTTGTCATGACGGGGGTAGAGGGGCTGCTACATCAGATGGGTAGAGGCCAGGGACACAGCTAATCCCCCTACAAAGCACAGGGTAGCCTGCCCTGCACAACAAACTATCTGGCCCAAATGCCACCAGTGCTGAGGGTAAGAAACACTGGCACAGAATGAGAGGCTTGTTGGGAATTTGAGAGAACAATGCCAAAAGTATGTTTCCTTTTGTGCCATTAGGTAATATGTGCAGTTATCAGTAAAATAGACATTGGGGAGGAAACTAAATGTCCAGTTGAGAGAAGGTTTTACTGCTGGAACAATGTATCAGTGAGACAGATATGAGATGAAATCAAGGACAGGAGGTGAGGAGTCTCCCTTTTGGAGTTTCACGATCTCTTGGATGCCCGCTCAAACAATTCTTCAACCACATCTATTTTTCTGCTCCCTCGACTACCATTTTCCCCTTGTCCCCATTTTCCTCTCATTCAACTTATATTCTATAGTCATCATTGTAAACACTCTTATGATCGAACATAACTCTTTGGATCTTCACTTTTTCTATTTTACTGACCTATAATACCACCAAATATTAGTAAAATCGTAATAGCCCTTATTTATAATGTTGAATCCTGAAATGGACCTGAAACATTATCTAAAACCTCTTCAGTAGCATGTTTTCATGTCCAGTTTCCAAAATGATTATTTCATATGTCTCACTGACTTCTATCAACTGTTTGCCCTTTCCCTTATTCAATCTTGGCTGATGACATAAACTCAAACTTCACTTAGAAGATAGAAACAGAAAAAGCTCCCTCAAATTTCTACCACCTAGTCTTCCACCTTGCTGCATCTACTTTGAAATCTCTGCCTCTCTTCTATTTGCAACAAAATACCTTGCTCACACAAAGATCCACGGACCCCTTTACTGGCGCCTGTATATTCTTTATCTCTCCTCCCTTCTCTTCTCTTCCCTTCCCCCACTCCTTTTCCTTCTCTTCACCTTGTCTCTTCTACATCTCTCCCTCCCCCTTGTTCCCTTGCACACTTTCTCTCCCTCAAATATTTATCTAATACAAGTTTCTTCCTTGTTTTCCACATAATCACTTTTACTCTCTACTGAAATACTCCCATCCGGGGTATTTATGTACTGTAGTACATCTTATATTTTTTCTGTAAAAAGTCCTTGGCCTACATAGCCCTTCTTTTACTGCCTATTACTTCTCTTCTCCCCTGAAGATCAAAGTGAATGAATTTTCTATAGTCACTGTCTACCCCACCTCTCTGGTTTCTATTCAACCCACTCCAAGAAGCTTCATGACCACCATTCTACTTAAGCTGTTTTTGTCAAGACTGATAATCATTTCCATTTTAGCCAGCCCAATGGTCCTCAAATATTCTCTTACTATATATTGTGATTATGTGATGACATTAACCATTACTCCTTGAAATATGTTCTGTTGAGTTTCAGAACATCACGCTAAACTCTACCCTCAGACCATTCCAACTCGGTCTTTCGGTTTCGATCATCCACCTCTGCTCGATTTCTAAATGTTTATGTCTTCTATTTGCTTCTTTGTCAATACACTCTCTATTCCTCTTTGGACAATCTCATTCAGCCAAATACTACTTGTATACCCCTATAGCTCAAATGTATACTTTCTATTTCTGACCACTTTACTGAACTCAAAACTCAAACTTACTGATTGCTTGACACTTCTTTTCAGATATTTAGTAGGTATTTCAGAATTACAATGCCCAAAACCAAGCTATACATTTCATCACTATCAAATGTGTTTCTCCTGCCTTTTATATCTCAGAAAAAGGCATCAATATTAAGGGATATAATCCCAGGAACCATTCTTTATTTATGTCTGTTTCTCATCTCCCCCACCTAAGACATCAGTAAATTCCAACAGCACTATGCCAAACACACATCTTAAGCCTGTCTACCTTCATTACTAATATGCTAGTCCATGCCAAAATTATTTGTCTCATGGACTATTTCCATAATCTCATAATTGGTTCTCTGTACCCCCTCCTGCATAACAATACAGTCTTCTTCAGAAATTAAGAATAAGACTTGAGTTTTAAATCCAACAATTTCATTATCTTGACAAAGCCCTTCATTGGCTTCCCATTGTCTTGTAATCAAATCCAAACTCCTTACCACAGTCTTAAAAGATCTCCATGCCCCTGCCCTCCTTTCCAATCCTTTTTCCTCTCCCATCTCTTTCCCCCTCGCCTCACTCTTATACTTTGATTCTTATACTTATAACTTTGGTTTTGTTCACCAAAACAAGCCAGACTTAAAGTCTTTAAGCTCATTGATTTAACTCTCTGAATATTCAGTCTCAATATCACTGCATGCTGGTTCTCTAACATATTAGCTCAAGTGTTGCTTTCCTGATAACCCTCTATGAAGGAACAGGACGGTACACACACACATTCTTTGTCATGATATAATTCATTTTCCTCAAAATGCTTATCATTATCTAGAATTATCTTAATCAGCTATTTGGTTTTTAATAGAGTGTATCTTTTTACAATTAGAATCTGATCTCTATAAAAACAAGGACTTTGCTTTTCTTATTCCTTGTATCCCAAGAACCTTGAGCAGAATCTAACACACTGGTATTGAGGGTATGTTGTCATAATTAGTAAATTTCATTTTAAGAATTACCCAAAAATGAAGAAAAATTATTTTTCTCTTAATTATAGGTGAGGCAACAGGATTTTTTTTTTTTTTAGCAAGATTAAAATAAAGTTGTAAACATGCAGATTATTTGACCTTTAGCTTGGAACTGTATCCTATTCATCTGGCTCCTTTCTATCTGTCACGATGCCTTATTTATGATGGGAACTTACTAATTATGCCCTTAAGGAACTCGGAAACCAGAGGGCAAGAAGTCAGGGTTGAAGTAGGAAAGCTAAGGCCTCAAGAACAAGTGTCATGGATAATTTGAGAGACCTCCTGCAGTTGAGGTTAGACATCACAGATTTGCAGTAAAGTCCCAGCACGGGGTCACCAGTCCAAGGACGCTTTGCTCTCTCCAAACAATACCAGCATACCTTACATAAGGTATGTTCCTAATAAGAAACCACAGCTTAAGAAAATTAAATATTAACAGATTTACTTTCTCCGTTAGCAGTCTATTGTTCCCTGAGCACCATTTAAAAAGTCTTCAAATTAAACAGAACCATCTTTGTCTCTGGAGCCAATCTCAGCCTGGTAATCATTTTCCAGGTGTAGGACTGGGGGCTTCTGTAAGGTGTCTATGTGTATCAGCGTCAGGCATGGTTCTCACATATGTCTGCACAAGAGTTGGCAGTAATTGGCATGCGGGGAAGGCAGCATGGGCCCTAAGGACTGAATAACCCCTTGTCAAACATGTACCTGCCAGAAAAAATTGAGGCCTGGCTGCAAAAATTGGGAAACAGAAAGCATCTTTTGTCCCTTTCAGCATTTCAGAAAAAGGAGACTTCTAATCTCTTGGCAAAGTTACCCCCAGTATTCTCAATTCCTTAGACCTCAAAGAGCACTGAACTGGGTAGAGCAGGCTCCTGAAACTTTATGTCTGTCATCCTTCTGCATTCCCTACCCAGAGGCTTAAACACACACACACACACACACACACACACACACACACGAGTTTGGGTGACCTCTTTGTGTCTGGCATTGTCTTCATTGCCCTCTATAATTTGGGGAATTCGGAGGAAATAGAAAATATATTGTGTCCTCTAGTTATGATGGAATTTGTTCCCCAGGAAAGGGCTAGAAATCAATGCAGTAAGGCATACCACTCAGGTACTCCAGGGTAGAGAATATGTAAGAAAATTAGCTATAATGTGGGACAAATGGGGAAGAACAAACAGCCTCTGGGATTAATCCAAGTTGAATCTGGCAAATGATGCCTCAGACAGGTGTCCAGGCCTAAAAAAGCATGATCGAGAACACAGTAGAGCGAGAAACTGTACAATAAAGATCGTAGACGTGTCAGAGTCTGATCACTCCACCCAAGGTCTCTGTTGGAAGGCACCCTAAAGAAGAATAGGGCAGGACCCAGACCCTAAATATTTCAGCCTGTAGGGAAAAGTTAGGTCAAAATGGGGTTCAATCAGCCTATACCACCTTTCCACATATCTTGTCCTTCATGGAAAATATGTCTGGGATAAAGAAAGGAACAGAAAAGAAGCAATTCTGTCATAATCCACAAAGGCAGAACAAGATGGCACCGACATTGATCTGTCTAGTCCATACCCAGTTCCATGGGAAAGTAGACAGTCTTCCAGAGTGGTTGGGATGCGATTCAGCTAGCTGTGAGAGGCACGGAAAGAGATTGTTTGAGATGACAAGTCAGAGAAGAAGATCTCTAGGTCAGTCCCAAGCACTGAGGCTGTCTTCAAATCAATGCTTTGGTGGCTATTAGAAATAGCTGTCCCTACTTCTCTGGAAGAATTATTTTTTATTACATCCCTTGATAGGTGTTCCTGAACTAGGATAAACAACTTTTCCAAAACAGTAGCTGATCTAGAGTCATTTAATCAATAGATCCATAATTAACCCACACTTTGTGAAAAGCACTATACACTGCTGGGTATGCAGCAGGGAAGGACAAGTACAATAAACTTTCCCAATGGAATTCTACAGAGAAAATGTAGCATGTAAACGGGTAGTTACAACGTGAAATGATACTGAAGCAGTAGAGAGCAGGGAAGTTTCCTAGAGAAAGTGGTGTCTGCACGGATTGCTGAAACGCGACAGGAGTTAGTTGGACGCAGAGAAAATGGGAGAAATGTTCGGCACAAAGAACATGTGCAAAGCCCTAGAAACAAAATGGAAATATGGAACACTTGACAGATGGAAAGAAGTTTAGCATGACCGAGTTTTGGTATGCAAGGTGGTTGTGGGGAAGGGAAATGGAGAGAGAGGAGATGGGAAAGGTAGGCAGATACAGATCACGCAGAACCCTAGAGGTCTCTTCAAGGAGCTTGATCACAAGGCCCTTTTCCTCCTCAGAGTTCTTTCAATAGTTACTAGGTGCCAAGAACTTGCACTTGATTCACTCTCTGGTATTGTTACCTGTGTATGTGTGTCTGTGTGTGTACATGTCTCCAGCTAATATATGAGCACCCAGAGGAAAACAATCAGCATTTCACTTCTTTAGGGATCTTTGGATGCCCTCCAAGAGTATGATCAATATTTCTAATTGATTGGTTAATACAATGAATGTTTCATGACATTGAACTCATGACTGAGAACCAGATGGATCAAGTCTCCATGCAGATCAAACCGGTAAGGCTTGGGAGGATCCACAAGAAGAGACAAAATAAAGTTAAAATAAAGCAAAGTTCAAGAGAGACTATGACAACATATACAATTAAATGTGAAAAATTGTCGTCATTAATATTTTTAATATTGCCATGTGCTCCTCAGTGTTCTAAGTCCTTTAAATGTATTCATTCACTTTTTTTCAATATAACCCAGGGGTTATTATTTTCCATCTTCCAGATAAGAAAACAAAGGCACAGAGAAGGTAAGAAGCTCCCCACAGTGACACATATTAAGTCCTAAAACTGAGACTCAGAAGCAAGCATTCTAGATCCTCAGCGTACACTTCATCTCTGGGCAACACTGGATCCTACTACAAATACACACACACACGCACACCACAGAAATAAGCACGGACAACTGTACACTAAAACAATACTCATGTCTCGCAGCCATCCAAAAAAATGAAATCTTGCAATTTGCAATGACATGGATGGAACTGGAGGATATATTGTACTAAGCGAAATAAGTCAATCAGAGAAAGACAATTATCATATGATCTCACTGATATGTGGAAACAAGGCAGAGGATAATAGGAGTAGAAATGAAAAAATGAAACAAGATGAGACCAGAGAGGGAGACAAAACTTAAGAGACTAATTTTAGGAAACAAATTGAGGGTTGCTGAAGGGGAGAGGGGTGGGGGGATGGCATAACTGGGTGATGGACTCTGGGGAGGGTATATGTTTTAATGAGCATTGGATATTATATAAGACTGATGAATCACAGATATGTACCCTTGAAATGAATATATTATATGTTAATTAATTGAATTTAAATTAAATAAAGAAAAAGAAATCAATCATATCCATCTCTTGAAAATAGGATATTAATTAATTCATTCATTTATTTTTAGTTATCTGTTTTTGTTACTTTTTTGTGGTCTGTGCATCACAGGTAGAATAGTGAACAATATGAAGGTTGTAGAATTCCAGAACATCAAATCAAAAAGTCACTTAGAAACCCTAACATCTAAGTTAACTATAGAAGATGAAGTAATTAAGACCAAATGCGGTGAGATCTTATCCATCCAGTGCCTGCTGTCTGCCAGATTGTTCAGGCACTGAGAATACCTAATAAATAATAACAATCAAATTAATGAAGACCATACCCGCCCCCCGGAGCTTTCATCGTAATGAGAGACACTGGCAATAACAGAAGAAAGTGTAGTGTAAGGTAAAGATGAGTCACTGAAAAAAAGCAGGGTAAGGGGTGGGGAGCCTTGATAGGTGGCTTCTTGGAGAAGGTGGTGCGAGAAGGCTCTATGAGAAGTGATATACCAAGATAAGCCTTGTGAAGAGCCCAGGGAAGAGCATCCCAGGTGGAACCACCAACATGAGAGTCTCCACACTGAGATGTGCCTGTGGATGAGCAAGGGGTCCAGCACAGCTGGAGCCCAGTAAGGGAGGGAAAGCATGTTAGACAATGCGCTGGGAGATTATCCGAGAACCAGGTCTTGTAGGATGTGGTAAGAACTCTGGAAAGTGTTCTAAGTGGGTTGCGAAGTCATCAAAAGGTTTGAAACATGGGTGATCTGATTTTATTTTTATTTTATAGAGAGCCTTCTGGCAGCTGTGTGAAAAGATGATGGTAACACGGATTTTGGTGGAATAGTGGTAGAAACAGTGAAATATAGATTTGCTCAAAGAATGGATGAAAAATATTAGAGAAATTTCTTTAATATTTCAGTGAAGGGTGACATTGAGATTTGGGGCCTGAATAAGTAGACTTTGAAGACAGAATTTAATATCAAACCTAGGGCTCTTGACTTTTCAACTTGGGCTCTTTCTATTACTTCGCAATAGGAGAGGCCATGAAGGGATTCTTATCATCTCCTCTCTGAGGAAAACAGTACATTTACAGTTAATAATTATTCTTTTAAGTTTTAAAAGGAAAAGAAAAGCAGCAAAAAGCATTAGAGAGATTTCTCATTTCCCCTATTTCCCCCCTTCTCTTAGAATTCAGGGTAAAGGTAATTATAGCCTAAAAGCCTTAGAGGGGCAATAACAATTTCATACACAAATTGAACCTCTGAAATGTATGTTTTTGGCTTAGCAGTGGCAGCCATTTTAAATCCCTTTGTTTCTGGGTTAAGAATGGCAACATTTTGCTTTTTTAAACTCATGGCTTGATAAACTCAGGGTTTAGCAGAAACATAATGCCTCAGCTGTAGTTTGGGTGTGAACAGAACAATCTGGAGAGCGATTGCTTTCTGATTCCTGAAATAGCTTTTGGACAGCGCGCCCATTCAGCCTCGACCGATTTCATTTGTTCACCTTGTCTTCGTTTAACACCATCTTTCCTCTCTGTCCTCTGAGATTCTGGCAAGCACAGAAACCTCTCTCAGCTGGACATTTCAGAGCAGATTTGGGGAGGAATTGTTGCAGTAAGACACTGCACCAGGGTCCCCAGGTTGGAACAAAGTCCCCAGTTTTCCTTCCCTGGCTCAGAGGCTCCACTTTTAGTCACCCAGCACATGACTGCCATTGGAAAACCATCACTAAGCCAAATGCATCCAATCCAAGCCCACAATCGTTTCGCGTGTTAGAATGTGAATTTATTACCTATAATAACCTTTTGAGTCCTCATTTCTTATGGGTTCAAGAGTGATGATGATTTTTTCCCCAGTTCTTTCTAATGCCACCTTTATTAATGCCATTACTGAGATAATAGCCAGTGGAAAAGAATGGGAGCATTTTATTTCTCATCTTCCACTCACTCCCCTTGATTGTGAACATGGGGCTCAATTAAAAGAACACTGTTATATGTTGTAGAGGACAATGGGGCATTTAAGACCCCCTCAGTGAACAAGCAGGACTGGGCCTTGACTTTGCCCTTCATCAGAAAAATCATCACCAAGGTTCTTTTGCATTTTTCCATATCACACTTCTGGGACCCCCTGAGACAGGGCTACTTTTCTAAGAGAAATAGAATGCAGTTCCTACGTATCAATCATCAAGTGACTGTTTCTAGCACATTCTGCCTAACCCAGTGAGGACTAACCTTTGAGATGGGAGGAGAAAGAAAGGGAGTACACTGTTAAAGGCTACACTATTTGGCGGTATGTTTTGAGAGATTATAAAAGAATAAAGCAAATTTTTAACAATAGGTGTGAATGTCACCAGTCACTTGCCTAGTCACACGAAACCCTCCCCATCTCTCTGCCACTGTCCGGTCAGACTCTGTTGCCTTGGGCAAAGTTCACACACAGGTGAAGTTGGGATGATCGGGTCCCTATTCTTGTGAATGGCTGCGTTCAACCAGCTGCTCTGAGGAAAGAGGAGTGCTGATGGACTTGGGGCAGAAAGAATGAGGGAAGAAGACACTGGCATGCTTTGGAAATGCCCTGACCTCTGCCCTAAAGGGTAGGCCACATTGGGAAGCGGCAGTGGAGTTCGTTGTCAAAGAACCACATATGTATTTTAAGCAGCAACAGAATGGGGATATCTCCTACAAGTGGATGGGAGGGACAGTCATTCTTAAAAAAACATATGAGCTTTAAAACGAGAGAGACTTTGGTTAATTATCGGTTCTAGTACTTACTAGCATTGTGACCTTGGGTGAGTTACTTAACCTCTCTGAGTTTCAGAATCCTGATCAATAATGAATGCACCTAAGTCACAGAGTTGTTGTGAGAAGTAATCGAAATTGTTCTTGTGAGAACACTTAGTGCTGCGTCAGCGCGTAGTAGGCATTTAATGAATGTTAGAAGCCACCACCACCATGCATGCCAAAGACAGATTCATAGCAATTGTACATTGAGGCCAGGCATGAAGGAGGGATAACTCTACCTAAAATGGAGACAAAAAGTGTAGAAAGAGAAAAACAAGTCCCTTTAAATATAATAGGAAAATGCCCCAATAAATATTATCAAAAATGTGGCACTGACCCAAACCTCTCGAAAAATTCTTTTCCTCATCCGTTTCTCAGGGACCTTAGAGGTCCCCTAGTAAAAGGATTTTTCAACATGATATTTTGGTCTCTCGGATTCTATTTCCATCTAGCAAGAATCGATGGTGAGCGGAACATTAAAGTTCCAAGAAGTCCCATCTCCAAGCATTTCTAAGTCAACGGCTCGTCATTATTAGAATCATGGCCATACTTGTATTTTATGCACTAAAGTATACAAAAGGAAAGGAACTCCCTGCCTTCTGTTCATCACAAAGGGGGAAGCTCCAATTCAAGGAAAGGACTTCATGTCTGAGAAAGACCATCAGCTTTGGAAGCAAAGAAAAAGGATTCCATAGGAGAACCTATTACTTGCTCAAGAAAACTCTTTTGCTTTCTAAAGCTTGGTTTCCTCTTCTGTAAAATAGAAGATGGTAAAATAAGGAGAGAAAAATAAAGATGTGATATCAGTAGATGAAAACTGACCAAAAATGAACTTTTTCGGTAGGTTGGATCTCCATGGAGATAGTATGGGAAGTACTTTCCACAAAATATCTTGTGTTCATTTCCTATCACTGCTGTAAGAAAAAAAAAAAGCATAAAGTAGTGTTTAAAACAACATGAATTTATTCCCTTATAGTTCTGGAGGCGAGAAGTCCAAATCAAGTTCACTAGGAGAAAGACAAGATGCTGGCAGCACATGTTCCTTCTGGAAGCTCTGTTTCCTTACCCTTCTAGCCTCTGGAGGCTGCCTGCATCCCGTGGCTGTGACTCCTTCCTCACAGCACTCCTACATCTTGCTTCCATCCTTACATCTACGTCCTCTTCTATAAATCTCCCTCTGCCTCCTTCTGAGAACACTTGTGATTCCCTGTAGGGCCCATCCGGAAAATCCAGAATAATCTCCCCATCTCAAGATCCATGATTTATTCACATCTGCATGTCCCCTTTGCCCCATAAGGTAATATTCGCAGGTTCCAGGGATTAGAATGTGGACATTTGTGGGCCCGCCTCAGAAGCCATTTCCCTATTTCTTCCCCTATCTGGTCAGAGGAACACTGGGCAGGCATGCAGCCCAGCATGCTGGGAGGTAGGAATGAGAAGATGTGTGAATTGTGGGATAAGGAGAGGGCTACAGGACCACCGCATAGTTGAACTTTAACAAAGACTTTGAGGAGCCTGGATTTGAGAGGACTGAGATGTGGAAGATGGATATATCATAAAGTGGACACTGAACTTCAGCCTCAAAAAACACACCAGAAGCTGCTCGAAGTGAGCAGGTCATCTCTAAAATTGCATCAGCTCTGAGTGGTCAAATCTGGGTCCGTGACTGGCAGCTATGCTCTGAGTAAACGCATCATGGCTGTTAGGCCCAGGCTGTCTTGAAGACGAACATGGACATAAATATCATGGAATTGATACCTTCTGACAGAAGACAATGCCATGAGGGTTAAGACACTATACAGAGATTATTTACAAAACACAAAAAAACAAGGCCTAGATGATGAAAACAAGCAAAGACTACCATGTTGTCTGAGGTACACTAACATTATGATTTCTATTTACTTCCTGTGAGCCGATGATTGGATCCCTAATAATCAGTATCAGATACAGACCGACAGGGCCCTGGAAAAGCAGCGAGGCAACTTGGCTTGTCAGAATAGATCATTCCTGGAATTCTGTTCTTTCGTTTGTGCTCTTCTGACTGCAATTCAATGTTTGTGTGTATGGGTGTGTGAGTGTGTGTCAATAGTCTTATTTCTACTTTAATAAGTGATTGGCTTACTTATCTAATGAGCTATGTGACTTTGGGAAAGTCTTTAAACCTCCCTGACTGCCAGTTATCCTTTTTAAAAAACAAGAGACCACATAAAATGGTCTCTTCGGGCCTCCCATTATTCTTCACCTCACAGCTCACACAGAGTAAATGTCATATGGGGGTAAACAGATGAGGCAGTCCATTGCCAGGGGTTCCTGGCCTAGGGGCACTGCTGTCCCAAGCCTTGCACATCCACCCCGAAAGAGAAGGTTCCACAGACCCGCACACCTGTAACCCACTGCGATTCCACAATAGGACTTGGCACACAGAGCGGAGTGCTGCCTGAAAGAATTAAAGTCTGTGGGATCCCAGCTCTGCCATCTCCTGAACAGATGATCTTTCCCAGCTTGAACCATGCCATTTTCTTAAATCACACTGTCACTGAAGGCTTCAGTTCTATGTATAAAAAGATATTAGGCACATCGGTGCTTTCTAAATTTTTTTTCTTTTTCCACTTTCTATGCCTCATCTGAACAGACCTATTCTGTAATTCTTTTGCTTACTATTTAAGTTGTCTGGTCCTCCAAGCTTGTTTCTTTTCTTTTCTTTTCTTTTCTTTTCTTTTCTTTTCTTTTCTTTTTTTTTAATACCTGAATTTCTGGGATACGTGTCTATTGCCAAAATACAAACCATACAGAAAAGGGAGAAACTAAAACTACTCCCAAATTCCACTACCTGGAGATGACCAGTTTTAACGTGTGGTGAACTCTTTCCAGATTATTCTTTCTGCCTATAGCATATCTGTGCACGGTTTTATATACATGAGGGCATTTCATCTCTTTGCCACTTAGTGATCAGTTGTGGATGTGTGTCCATCTTCCCTCATAATGACTGGATTGTATTACTTCATACAAGTTAGGCCGTTGCACATTTACACAATTTCTACTTTTCTCTAACTCAAAATAATATTTCAGATAAGCCTTTTTGTGCATGTTTCTCTCACCCTTTCATGGTAAGTGAAATTACAGAATCAAAAGGCATAAACCATTTACGTTTTGATAGACGGTGATTGAGTCTGCTACCAAGGAAGCATGCACGTGCACTACTAATATTTTCTCTATGTTTCTGGCATCATACGCCTCAAGATTCAGCTGTAGTGTCTCCTCCGGGAACCTCTTCTCGCCTCACTCGGAAATGTGCTTGTTTTCTTCTCGGTTCTCTGACAGACCGCCCTATATACCTCTGCCTCGGCTCGCACCACGTGCGTGGAACATATTCCGCACGTCCGTCTCTTCCCGGGCTGCTGGTGCCTAAAGCACAGAGCTCACAGGCGGCTGCACACAGCACCCCGGCCTCTGGTTTCTGACAGTCTGGGCTCCGACACCAGCTCTGACATTGACTACCTGGGCGGTGTAGAACATGCAATTTACTTTTTTTCACTTTCATGTCCTCGTCCATGAAATGGAGACAGAGGCAATACCTACTTCACAGGATCGGTGTGAGAACTAAGATGGGATAATGTGTTGTAGAAGTCAGGCTTCTCCCGCAAAACAGAACCGAGCGGACAGGTATCTCGATCCCTATCACCATCTATCCCTATCTCCACATTCACACCTGTATCTACCTACCTACCTACCTACCTGCCTGCCTGCCTGCCTGCCTGCCCAGAGCAAGATTGAACATGAGCAACTGGCTCACGCAGTTAAGCTAGGCTGAGAAGTCCCAGCATCTGTCCTCTGCTAGCTGGAGACCCAGGGAAGCCAGTGGCGTCATTCCGTGCAAGCCTGAAGGCCCAAGAGCCAGGGTAGTCAATGGGGTGAATCTCACCCGAAGGGCAGGAGAAAATGAGATGAAGATGTCCCAGCTGAAGCAGTGAGGCAGGAAAAAAGGGGGAATTCCTCCTTCCTTCACCTTTGTGTCCTATTCACGCCTTCCAGGGATCTGATCATTCCTACCCACAATGGGAGGGTGACCTACTTTGCTGAGTACACCAATTCAAATCTAATTTATCCAGAAACCCCCTCACAGACACACCCAGAAATAATGTTTAATCTGGGCACCCCATGGCCAGTCCAATTAACACAGAAAAATAACCGCCTCATATGTGTTCAGTGTAAATCAGTTAAACTCAGTGACGAAAAGAAGTAAACAACAGTGAGTGTCCATTCTGTGCCAGGCACGGTGCCCATTGTATTTTTGATGAATTACATTCATAACAATTCACTTCTAGGTTATTTTAACACACCTTACTGGTTTCTTAATTTCCAAAGTTAACACTTATAATCCTTCACTGCTTATCTTTCTGGAATACACTTTTGCTCATATTTCCTCTTGCAAAAAAAAAAAAATGTGGGGTAGCAGAGAATGATAACCCTACACTTCCAGAGATCGACTTTCCCACTCTCTCGCTGCCTAGAACTCTGACCTGTGGGCTAAGTTGCTCATAATGATAATGATGGGAGTAATAATAATAATAATCAGTTACATTTACTGAACCTTCCTACATGCCTTGATAACCACCTTGTGTATGTGATTTAGTCCTCAGAAAAGCCAATTAGGCAGGCACGAGTCACCCCATTTTGCGGATAACAGAGAGATGAAATAAACCACCTGAGGCCATGCTGCTAGTGGGTATGAATCAGTTTTCAAGCTGAGATTTTAAAGAAAAAAAAAAAAAAACTCCCTGTTCCTAAAACTCTACACTGCACTGAGGATCAAGTTGCTCCATGAGTCCTGAAGGCTCCCTAAGGCCACATCCAGCCAGGGTTCTCGGCAGTGGAGCTAGTAGAGACGTGGCTGCCACCCACATGGCTGGCCCAGGAGCCTCTGCTCCTGTCACACAGGCGCTTGGCTCCCCTGCTCCCCTGTGCCCCTGGAGGCTACCTCCTGGACCCAGGCCACCACACGCATCAGCTTCAGGCATGTCTGATGGCTCTTTCGTGCTGCTTCTATATGAGGTCAGGTCACCTTCCTCTTTTCCTGTGCGTCCTGCCAGGCACCTCCTGCCATCACTTCTCCAGCAGACCCAACTTGGTGGTTTTCACTAAAACTGTCACTGCTCGTCCTCTAGCTCTCCACTTCTGGTTCAGATTTCTATATCCTTCTATTTCAGTCTCTAGAACAGAAGAAACTTGGGTGCCTATAGAGTCAACTGTGAGAACACAAATGACTGAGGTACCAGTATGTGAGGCCAGAAGGAATGGTGGGAACCGTGGCACAGTGGAAAACCCAAACTTATTCTAAGTAAGGTCATGGCCATATACACATCAGAATACATGCCCAGATACAATGGGAATGCATGTTTCTAGACCTTCCAGTTTGCACTTTTCAATAAAGGTAGAAATCTAAGCAAAAAAATAAATTCCAACTTAAAAATGTTACCAACTATGTCCATTCTCTTTGTCTATGACCCAAATGAAGTACGTTTGCCTTCTTTCTCAACCTAGCCTTGCAGTTACTTTCTTCAGAAATAATGAGCCCCATCCAGCTAAATATTCACTGTGTTGTCCTCCTCAGTGACTCCAATCCTTTTGCCTAGAATCCCATTCCCGTCTGTGTTCCACTGGTCATCATTACACGTCTACATTGTACCCATCCTTTGAGACATTCTTTCACTGATATTCCCTTGACATGTACTCAATTTCTGTTTCCCTTCTAAAATTTAAAGCACTTAATGTCAACCTTGTATTTTGAGTTAGTACAGGCAGGTCACACCCCCCACACACATGAAATGTGAACCCCGTGCGACCAGAGAGAAACACTACATCTCACATTTTATCTTCCTACCTGATTATCAGTTACTAAAACACAGCAAGTGCCCCCCCAAAAATGTATTTTATAGATGTGGTGTCTATCATAATATAAGCTCATACTTTTTTTTAATACTTTTTAAAGACTTATTATAGAGAAGATGCTATTCCAGACTTCACATAAATAACTTCTTTATTGTTCTCAGTAACCCCCTAATGCTCTTATCACCCTCACCTTTTGTATTCTGAATTAGGACACTGTGGCACAGAGAAACTAAGTTGCTTGTCCAAAGTTACACAGCTATTAACCAGCAAACCCGGTATTTGACTGGAGTCATTGTGTCTTCAGAGACTACATGCAGGCTACCATGCCGCCTTGAAGGATAGCAGAAATAGAATGTTGCTGACCAGAGATGATGTGCCCTTGGGGTAAGTGTATGAAGGCCAAACCAGGAAATGAAAAGAGATTTTCAGAGAGTTTACTGAAGGGGAACTTTACCTCAACAAAAGGGCAAATAAGCCAAAAAGTCTGCTCCCAACAAAGATGGCACCATTCTTGGCGCTCCGATGCTTGTCTACTTGGCTGCCCTAACTCACGCCACAGAAGAAACAGTGTTCCTCATAAATAATCCTTAAATGTAGGCCTTTAAAAAAAAAATTAGTTCAAATCAGAGCTTCCACATTTATGGCAAGCAAAAAGAATCACTGCCCTTCACTCTACAGAGACATAAAAAGTACCAGACTTTATTTCCACAGTTCCCTGACTAATGAGCAGAATGACAGAGTGACGTCCATAAGGCCACTGCTACCCCCAAACTAGTCCCAGGGCTGACTGCCTTCGACTACACAGCTTAAATCCACAGTTGTAGCCCGTGTTTTGTGTTAGATGGAAGGTGAGAGACAGTAATATACAATTCTGTTATTGGTTTTAGGAAACATTATATTATTACTCTTAATCTGGGGCAATTTGATCCTAAATCCTAGAATTATCAAAGTGCTTTCCAATGACGGGTTGGAAGACTCCCCCAGGATTCTTTACCTATGACATAAAAGATGGTAGCAGATGTGCTAGGAATTAACTTGTCCAAATCAGGAATCGCTCTATCGATACATTTTTATTCAGTGCCTGTGGTGTGACCATAACTGGACTGGGCACTGTATTAATAAACAAATTCTTTGTGGACCAAGTGCTAGAGTGTTGGCCCTCATGCTTTGTACTATGAAATAAAGAAGGAATTCAGTACTTAGGGAGTTCTGGGAGCCATGCCAGGCACTTTACATGCATTATTTTATTCAGTTCTCACAATAAACTTATTGGGTGTGTATGTTTTAATCTAGGTTTTGCTAATGAGGGATTGAGGCTCTGTATCTTTCAGGGTTTGGTCAAGAAAACTAAAGAAGTCCTGGTAAAGATGTTTTTCTACAGGAATTAGAGACTTGTACCACTACTGAGATCTCTTTCTGGAGAAAGAGAATGAAAACTGGGGAAGCCACTAGTGGAATTCCAAAAATCAGAAAACCTGTGCATAGAATCCCTTGTAACATCAAATCAGGAAATTAAAGATGTATACCCAGAAGGAGCTGCAAACATCAACAATCACAGGGAAGAGGCTACTGAAGATTTCTGTCTTCTTCACCTTCACGAGCGCCCCCGCGAGCCCCCCACGACGCTGGCAGCATGCTCACATCTGCCCAAATCTCTGCCTGCAGCTGCCCCCAACAACAATCGTGCTCCTCATTCAGTGTGCAGATCTCACCAACGTAGTGAAATCTAACAGCATCACATAAGAATAAGGCTTCACGGTGATGCTCTTCCAAACCTGCCCCTGCTCTACAGGGGACAGTGTAATGATGCTGGTAATGATGCCAAGCTAACAACAAAAAATCGGAACGATGCTTATAAAAGTGAAAATTTGCCGGTAATGGGTTCCTTCTCATGCTGTGTTGTGCTGAAGTACCTCACTCCACGAGAAACTTGGTAGCCTCGGTAGCCACGGAAATCTTCAAGGAGAAGACAGAGTTTGAGTGGTCTGTAGGGTCCCGACGGGTACATGGGAACAGTAGATACATTCCAGAAATGGCCTGAGCAGAGAGGAGTGTGCTGCTGAATGGCAACCTGTCTGCAGGACTGTGAATCTAAATGTGCTTGCTCGGCATTTCTTGTCCCCGGCTCCAGACCCCAGCCCACCCCGGAGGGTGAATGAATAATCACTGCAATAATGATAATGACCTGTAACCAGCTATGTTTAGAGACATCTGGATCCCTTCAGGCAGGGACAGTGGGCTGGAAAGGGGCACATGTTATACTCCTGCCTTCTGTTACTCCTGGAGAAAAAGCGTGAGCCATGGGGAAAAGTCTAAGAGCTGCAAGAGTTAATGAGTTGCTTCCAGTCTCAAAAATCACTTGTTTAGATGAGGCTGGGGTATTTTACTGTTTTCTTTTTAAAGACAATGTTTTCTCCGTTTTATCCTATGTCTTCAAAGCTGTGACCTGGGAGGGGAGGGAGGGAGGGAGCAAAGAGGTAAGTAAACCAGATATTTAGATGTAAATATGAAGCCCACTGTTGTTCTGCATTCCAGAGGTACAGGATTTGACAATCATTACCCTGAAAACAGCTTTAGCTCGCTGCAGATTTCCTCTCTTCTCTGCCCATTTCCAGCGACAGAGCCATCATGAAGAAGGATGTTCAAAGACATCACATCTATAACCTTTGCCAAAGGCACACACAATCTTTGGAAGGAAGACTTTTATTTTCCCTGTCACCTTTAATGCTGGATATACCAGCTGAAAGCTGAATTCCAAGTATAAGGTCACTGCACGGAGGCTTCCTAAAGACACAGAGCTTGAAAAGAAATATTTTCTGAATGTCACTCTTATTTCAGCTCACATTTTCCTGATGCAGCCCAGATGCACTAATTGGCCTTGCTGTAGACAACAGAAAGAAAAGAAAAGAAAAGAAGAGAAAAGAAAAGAAAGAATATTATTTGTCAACATCCCTCATTCAGGCATTCATGCCCATAATGAGCCTAGCCCTCAATGTGGAAGAACTGAGAAACACACAGGAAATGCCCACCGCATAATATCTTGTTCACATGTTCTATGAACGTCCATGTTCGTTCCCTGGAAAAGAATCCTGTGAATTTTGTCCCACTTGGGTTTTGAAAGAGCCACTGGAGATCTAAAGTATGAGAATCAGATGAAGACAGTTGACATTCTGTGTTTTTAGAATTGGGTGGTTTTATTTTCCCATCTCTAGTATTTGACAGCACTCTATTAAAAAATGCCCCTGTCTCCAGAACACTTAGTGAGGCCAGCTCATTCAAATTAATGACCTACTGACCACGCCCATCTGATAGATAGGTCTTACTTTACATAAGCAGAATTTTTAAAGAAAAAAGTGAATTAGCTTCACGGCAATGGAAGGTTTTGCCAAAATTCAGATGATTTGGCAACAGGAGCCCTCCATCCCAGCATAGAATTATTTAGCTTCCGCTTCCCACCAGGGAAGCCGACTCCTCCCTCCAGGATCCTCCAGCCCTGTCCCTTAGACATGTGTGTGGACTCACCAGATGGTCCACAGAGACAAGCAGATCGGCATCACCTGGGGTTTGTTAGAAATGCAAATTCACTGGCCTCACCCAAACTGTCCAACCTCTGCGGGAGAGCCCTTCAACCTGAGTTTTAAGGAGATCCCAGGGTGATTCCTAATGGATATTCGAGTTCGAAAAATCTTGCATTGGACTAATTCATTTGCATGTCCAACCTTGGTTAGCATTTAGGTTTGTACCACTAACCTGGCCCAGCAAACACTGTGATTTCCCTGTTTTTGTTTTGTTTTGTTTTTTAATTACCTTACGAAAATGGTGAGAAATTGATGACATTTTACTTTGCACCAGCCTGGGTTATATCTCAAGCACCCAGTTGTTTTGTGACCCGCCAGAAAATGCTGACTTGAGTAAAAGCCATTGGCACATTTGGTTATTAGTCACTGAAGTATCCCTGACTTGTTTTTCTTCAGAGGATCACTGAAAACGGCCAGATTTATTTCTTTGTTCACTGGAGCTCAGTTATTTCGACACTGTGATTGTATCTCCTCAAAGAGCAGCAAACTGGTCTCAGGCTAAAACCAAATTTAGAGCAAAAGGCCATTTCCATGCTGGCCCAGCTACACCCCATCACAGGAGGGCCTTTGGCCAGAGCCACTTGCCTACCTGAGCATTAAGTGAGATCTCTCTCAGTAGGGACAAACGCTTAGCATCACCTTTCAAAGCCAGACCCTCTCTGCCTCAAGAGAGTAGCTTTAAACAGCAGCCTCATGGAGGAACACCGGAGCTGATAGTAGCTCTGCTAGATGCCATGTAAAGCATCTTGGTGAAAATCTTCATTACCATTTGAAAACATCAAATGCTTTAGAACTGCCACTGGTCTTTAAAAATCCCATCTTCCAATCCTGCCAGGACTAAGACATTCGGTCAACTAGAGTCAAGCCTCAACCCAGACCTTTGGAATCACGATGCCATGTAATGGCATTTCACCTCTCTTTAGATCACCCGGAGCAGAATAGTCTAATTGTTCATGCCCAATTTAGTTTGTGCTCCTCGGTTGCATTCACACGGGCAGCATGGACAGTCGAAAGGGAGCGTGGAGTGTAAAAAGCATTCCAATTAGCAACTGGTAGTTACGGTAATTGAGGAATCAGCCTCGAGGTTAAGGTATTGATTCACTTTGATAATATTATATATGCTGTGAAATTCCCTAATAGTTAAACCGCCGCTGAGATCTACTGAGGTAATAACACACGCTTCATCATGTTTCACATGACACCGCAGATTCGAAAATGCTTTGCGCTTTTCAGCTCCATTGGGCATTCGCACGGGGGCGGGGGGGGGAGTTCTGTGGACGCTGGTATCCACTCAGAACTGTAGTGCGGAGCCAGGGAAATTTTCTCAACGGTAACTTCAGAAGGAATCAACCTGTGGGCTTGTCCCTTTTCATCAAAACTGGGCTTAAACGATCACCCAACTCAGGACGCAGGCCAGAGCTGCTACGGTCCCCTCTGAGCTTGACGGAGAAACTAACAGACATTAGCAAAACCCATGGCTCCTCTCTAGATACTCAGCACCAGAAACTGCTTTGGGCTACTAAAGAGAAGGTTCGGCTCACAGCAGTTATTGGCGTTTGTTCCTTAAAAGTGACCAGTAGGGAGGGATGCATAAGGGACTCATTCTTGAAGAAAAGGCATCTCAGAAGATTATATTCCTGCAATGTTTCCCAGCACAACCAAGACAGTCCAGCTCAGAAAGGGCATGGGGACTTCAAAGATTGGTGTTGGTAAAATCCAAATGTTCACCTTGGCATTTGAGGCCTCGCAATTTTGGTCTCCGCATCTGACTTTGTCTCACCTGCTCTGCAGCAGGGACACGTGCTCCACGTGCTCCTGGGGACGATGTGCGCCTTCCTGCCTGCCAGGTTTGCTCCAAGACTTAGCGCCTTCCTGCACAATCTCATCACTTTTCTCTATGGATCCGAGGTCTTCCTTTCTTTGGAAGCCTGGCTTGTTCTGCCTCCTCCAGAGATCTTTTTGTGCAGCCCCCAGCCCTCACCCTTTCCCTCCTTGTGTCACTGCTTGTGACTTTAGTCCACCCAGGCACCTTGCTGCCCTATACAGAACACACATCCAGCGAGTGCCTGTGCTCTGGAGGGGGTGTATCTTTAGCTTCAGTTTTTATTCTTGCTTGGTTCTGTCATAAGGAAAAGACCTCTGCAGATCATACAGAGGCTTTGCCTCTTAACTCTCACCATTTTGAAAGTGGCGACATTTCATCTCACTAATACTACTCAAAACCAGGAATAGGCAGGGGAGAAGAAGGCAGGTGGCATGTGTAATGCAGTCCTCCTGGACCTGGGCAATATGTCACAGAGGACAGCTCCGCTGCCTGAGTCACTGCACACTTAATAAGTCAGGTAGCTGGGAATAAATCCGGAATGTTTGGGGAATTCCACCAAACACTCATGCTTGTGAATCTGGCCTCAGCCTGGCCAACGAGGGCAAGGCCGCTGATTCACAGAAGCAAGCTGAAAACCTCCGTGTTTTAGATAAGGTAATGCTGATTACTCATTAATTCAAAAATATTTATTGAGCATCTTCTCTACGTCAGACGTGGTCTAACCGTGGGAATTAGAGCAGCTCGCAAGGCAAACACTGTCCCAGGCCTTGGTTACCCCACATACATGCGGTTAGGGTACTCTATGTGGATGGAGAGGGGTTTGTGTTTTTTTCTGCCTCTGGGATGCAGGTTTTTCAGAATGCATAAGAGTTTGCCAGGAGGAAACAACATGAAACTGAGCATAAAATTTTGAAATTACTTAGGAAAATGCAAATTGAGACTCCAAGATTAGAGTAGAGCTGGAGTGGCCAGAACTCATTTCACAGAAGGCCTCAAATTCCACGACGCCAGAGCACCGTAGAATCAGCATAATGCAACCAATATAGATTTACTGTAGCTTTGTCCTCAGTTCTAGATTAAAGCCTAAAATGAACTCAAAAAAAAAAAAAATCTTATTCTACTATGGCTTTGGAAGCAGCAGATAAGAGAGAATACGCATTAGAAGAATAAGGAGTTACCATACTTCCTCTTTTTTGGAAATTACCTCTTCACACCCAGTTCTACTTAGGGATCCTATACACGGTAATACAGTCGTTGCTAAAATACCTGAACATAGGCACTGCCAATCCATAACAAGAAAGGAAAAAGAATAATCAATACATCAGCAGAGGACTCCACTTTATTGCCGCCCACGGTCTCCTACGGGAGAGATCCTACCTGGAGAAGTTGCTCCCCACACTTCCTCTGATTACTGCTGGCGCGTCTTTATGTTCTAGAAAAAATACATCATTTATCTTAGGACATTCCTGTACACAATGGTTATTAGAGTGGTGCGCCATTCCGATAGCTTTGTTTACGGTAGTGTGCAGGGTAAATATTTTATTTTCTGATGAGTGCTTGGGTTTTATTTGCCAGCATTAAGACTGGGGTAGAGTGGCTGGAGCTAGGAATCTAGATATTTACCAGCACAAGGAGATGATACGCAGATGCTAATGAAAGCTCTGGGGGTAGTTTTCCAGGCTGTTGAGTGTAATTTCTCACATCTCCAAATGGCTATAATAGGGAAACACCCTGAAAAGAATTCTCTAATGGCTGTGCGAATGTGGCAGAGGATCGTTGGAAAGTTAATGGGCCATGCAAAGCAGAGCTTTCTTCATTCATTCATTCGGTTTGGTGTAAGGTGTCGGACTGAACATCGGACGCTCTGCGCCTTGTTCTTTTTGCACCTTTTGTTCCTTTGCCCCCAACCATCCACCACTGCCAAGTTACTTTCCTTTCAAAGATCAAGGCTGACGCTCTTACTGCATCTCTCCTTAGCATGTTCACAAACGGGCTCTACCTCTCCATGGTCATATAGCACCACAGGCATCCCTCTATTATAATAATCAACACATTTTAAATTAACTCTGTGTTTACTGCCTTGGATAGTTCACTGGACTATGGTTGTTTAAAAGCAGAGAGCATATTTTATTCTCCATTTTATTTATCCTGCAGCACTTTTCAAACGTATCCTGAAAAAGAAAACAAAAACAAAAAAACAAAGAACCTCCCATCTGTTCATCTACCTTCTCATTCTTCCTGGTACCTAAAACATGTTTGTGTCATGAACAAATGAATCCACAAGGCAGGAGACCTTGGTTGACTCTAAGAAAGTCACCTCATTTTTTTCTGTGCTTTCAGTGAGGGAATTCAGGGATGATGCTTTTCAACAAAGAAGTCACATACATATTCATTCATTCATTTCACGAATATTTACCGTGTCCTTAATCAGAAGGACACCACAGAGATGCCAGCACCTACTTTCAAACTCCAGAGAATCCTAGAGGGGGAAGCTGGGAGGAGCCACGGCCAAGAAAACATATAAGAATGTTGCCCCCACTGTAGCTAGAAAATTCAGAGAAGATGCAAAATAAGGGTATGATCAAGACAGTATAATTTTGCTTCTGACTTCCTAGGACCACCCACTGACTCCAGGAAAGGGTTGGCTGAAGAAATCTTGCAGACGCAGAACTCGGAATACAAAATGTGCTTCCCAATTCCCAAATCTGGCACCAAGACAATGTTCCGTATGGAGAAGCTAGCCCAGTGAAATCTCCATTGGTCAGCCCACATGGAGGCTAAGGCTCCAGCTCCAGATCTGGTCCTGATCAGTGGCTAGACATAGGTCTCCAAGACTCCTGCCTCTGTCTGTATATTGACCTGCAGTGCTTCTTCCCCAGTAAACAACACTGCTTCCACTCACCATAGACTGGACGAGGTTAGTCTTCCTGAGCAAATTTCCGTCTGAGCATGCAAAGCTCTTGCAATGTGCCGTGCTCTGGACGAAGGGCCTCACGTACTATGCCTCTTTCAATAGAATCACTTTTGGTAAGCTCCAAGAGAACACTACACCTAACAGCAGGTGCAGCATCTTCCAGGAGCAGAATTCTTGAAGATTTTATTTATCTATTTGACAAGAGAGATAGAGAGCACAAGTAGGCAGAGTGGCAGGGAGAGGGAGAAGCAGGCTTCCCCCTGAGCAGGGAGGCTGATGTGAGGCTCGATTGCAGGACCTTGAGATCATGACTTGAGCTGAAGGCAGCCACTTAACCAACTGAGCCACCCAGGTGCCCCAGGAGCAGAATTCTTAACCAGGAATTCTGGAATTTCCTGATCACCACTGGTGAGGTCATTTGAATAAGACCCCCTACCTTCCGGGAAGCAAGGCTAACCTTGCATGAAATAATCCACTCTTTTAAGTCCCTTGTCCCACATTCCTTCTGCTTATAAAAGTTTTCCATTGTGCACAACTCCTCAGAGCTCCTGTCTCCTCGCTAGACGTGATGCTGCCCCATTAAGGACTTGTTGGAAAAAAAAAATCAAATAGATCTTTAAATTCACTCAGTGGAATTTCTTTTTTGTTTTTGTTTTACATTAACCACATAGTCTCAGCACTGACACCACGGCTGTTCACTACAGAGGAAAAGAGAGCACAGTAACTGATAACACAACCTTAGGAAATTAATCATCCCTCTCTGATTTTCACTTAGAACAAAGCACGCAGCAACGTGACTGTCTATCCTTTGCCCCAACTTTCAAGCAGCTACATCCCCAGCAGCTCCTTCCTGAATGAGCAATTAGTGGAACTGAATATTGCAAGCCGAGCAAATCCGGTCTGATACAAGAAGTGGTTTCATGTTATCTTGAACTTTGCATGTCAAAGATCAGAAAATACAAATTCAAGTGACTGAAGCATCTACCATACAAACTGCTGATAATTTCTGGATGTGCCCCCATCCCACACAAGAAAGAGAACAGCAAGGAAGCTAGAAATGAGGGCCCTATCGCAAAGACCCCAAATCTACATGTTTGATGAGAGAAAAATCAGATGACATGATTTTGAAAACAGACTGATGAGATGCTAGAATTAATTTGGGGCTTGGAAAAAGAGAAAATGTCAAATCATCTCTAACAAAGGTCAACCTAAAGAGCCAGTGTGTGGAATTGCCTGCCTCCTGGCTTTCTCCACGGGGAAGCCTTCATCACGGCAGGCTCACTGCGGGTCTTTTAAAAAAAAAAAAAAAAAAAAAAAGCTAGAAGAAGAAACCTACTGGATCAAAACGACTGGGAGCTCTATGACAGAAATGCACTTCCAGAATGAAACGTGTAACCACTGCTGTCACTTTGTTTTGCCTTTGCACTAACTGAGCCAGAAGTGCCTGGAAGACCATTCTTCAGAGCAGTCTGAGCAACGGAAAAGCTGTGCCCATCCTTTCGATTTCCTCATAGTCCCTTCTTGTGGAAAAGTCCTTATTTTCCCATACCAAGCAGTAGCCTCCTGGGCCCTGCTCCCCACCATCTCGCAGCTCAAATGTGATTTTTGGCATGATGGTATGTGTGGATCAGCCCTCCCTGCTCACTCTCTCTCTCAGGATCCTTGGCCTTCTTTGCTTGTCCCTGTAATTGTCTTATATCCCTCCGTCCATCACTGACCTTCTCAAATTCTTTTTTGTCTCTATCACACTGCCTTACCAACAGCCCTCTCAATGATATTTTAAGTTATAGTTTAACAATAACTTTCTAATCCAAGGACTTTCTCTTTCTGTCATTATGATTTAAAGTCATGTCTAATATCCCAACTGTTACTCATTTGACATTTCCCACAATAGTAAATGCAAGATATGTTGTCAATGCTTGGTGCATGCACTTGGGAGAATCAATGGCTGTAGGCATGGTTTTATTTTGGTTGCAGGGTAGAGATGAGTATTACTCAATTCACTTCTGGAAAACACACACTTGTCATGCCTGATGAAGAACTAACATCAGAAGCAAGTTGTTAACAACTTACATATGGCTTAATTTACTCCTTACTAATTTTACAGAGGAGCCATATGACGTTCAGAGATAGGGTAAAAAATTTGCCCAGAAGTATATTTCTGGCAAATGGCTGAACCAGGCTTCAAATTTAGTTGTCTTCATGAGTGATAGATGTCTATGTTATATGAATTCTGGGGGAAAAGGGGAAGGGGAAGGAGAGGTGGGCCCAAAAGAATCCTTGCCTCCTCTTGGACACACAAGCCTCACAAACTCTCCAAGAAGACTTAAAATTTCAGGATCAAAGTTTCAGTCCCTTTGTGTAAAACACTGTTCCCATTAAAATGCAAATATAAGTAGGAGTAGAAAGATTATCAGCTCTCAGTCATTGTCACATTCATGACAATTACCCTTGGCTCTTCTCCAGAAAGTCCACTTTGTTTTTTGTTTTTGTTTCTTTTTAAGATTTTTTATTTATTTATTCGACAGAGATAGAGACAGCCAGCGAGAGAGGGAACACAAGCAGGGGGAGTGGGAGAGGAAGAAGCAGGCTCATAGCAGAGGAGCCTGATGTGGGGCTCAATCTCACAATGCCGGGATCACGCCCTGAGCCGAAGGCAGACGCTTAACCGCTGTGCCACCCAGGCGCCCCCAGAAAGTCCACTTTGATAAGACCCAGTGTGCCAGAGGGAAGGAGGATTCTCCATAAAGAGCCTCAGGCTTAGGAGGGGGTGGGGAGCTACTCTGGTATTTTGGTCCTGGCACTGTGTAATGTGTGCTTTCCTCCAAGTCCCCGCCCCGGAAGTGTCACTAATTTAAGGAAATTTAATTCTAAAGAGAATTAGAAAAGGATAAAGATTGAAATACCTCTGTCCTACTCAGTATAAATTTTAACACTAATCCCTAGCTTCTAAAGAGATGTTTATGCCATCTGCTTAATGTTGCCTACCTGGCCAGCTTTGAAATAGTTGATTCTTGGTCCCTTTGTATATACTGGATTTCTTAACCGTTATTAACAGGGAGGCCTTTTGCCTTCAGATATGGCTTCTGGTTTATGACAAAGGAGTCAATACCAAACAGATCCACCGTATTGAATTTAAAGGACTACCTACCCTGAAACCTGCCAAAGGTCTCCTAGATGATCCAGGGGCTTTAAATAGCTGTGTCTTAGAAACAGAAGGGAAAGGGGCACCTGGGTGGCCACGGCGGTTAAGCGTCTGCCTTCGGCTCAGGGCGTGATCCCGGCGTTATGGGATCGAGTCCCACATCAGGCTCCTCTGCTGTGAGCCTGCTTCTTCCTCTCCCACTCCCCCTGCTTGTGTTCCCTCTCTCTGGCTGTCTCTATCTCTGTCGAATAAATAAATAAAATCTTTAAAAAAAAAAAAAAAGAAACAGAAGGGAAGAAAAGGGGGCCAGGGGTGGGGGGGAGGATAGAGGAGAAATATGAAGGAGGGAGAGAGGGAGGGAAGAAAAAAAAAAAAGGAAAAGTGTCTCTAAAACTCTGTCTTATTCTACAAATTGGCTTTTCCTCCCTCTTTCCTCAGACTTCAAACAATGCTACTTACCTCCCTAGCCCCTGTAGTTGGGCTGAAGGATGCTTCGAGCTCCATATTCTTATCAGAAGCATCTAGATCCCTTATGTACTGTTACCAGTTCAATGATACTGAAATTTACTCCCTCAAGTAGTTGGATTTTGTCTCTGTAAGACAACCAACATGCAAAACTGATTTCCAACACACCTATTACCTACACAAGAACAATAATTAGGGAAGAGTTCAAAACAACGAATGACCAATAAATGTCAACTATGAAGGTGATAATGATTGATAATGATAATCAGGACCATTTTTGCTAGAAAGTATCTGAAAGACATAATTGATGTGGGGTGACTTAACATTCCCATGTGTGTATCTTTCGCCAATTAATTTTAAAGTCATTGCATAATTGCATGTCCATGTGTACCGAACGCACACAGACTATACTGATATTTTCAGTTTCATATTACCCAAAAGACTTAAAAGTGAACATTTCTTTTAGTTTCCATTTTTGCCAATTCTAGCCTTCTACCCCAAAGAGAGATTAAGTATACCGTCTCCAACGAGCTGGGATTCACAAATCTCCTAATTCAGCCAGGCCTCCTTCCACTGCAAACCAAAGGCCTCCCAGCATGGCAGGGCATTCCTGCTCTCGAGCTCAGGAAGCCCATGTTTATGAGGGCTGTGAACAAAATTTTCCTTCTCCCTCCTAGGAGAGCCGCCAGAAATCGCACACGAGAGAGGGTCAAAGTCTTAGAGATAAACAGCAATACCAAAACTTTGCTTATATGAGATTGTGCTAACTTCAGTGTCGGGGAGTAGTTTGTGGGAAACTAGTGTCCCCTTTTTAAGAAAAAGGGAATATTTTGGCACATGATATTGTTTCACATAACAGTATAAAAACTATCTGTTGTTGTGGTTGTTTGTTGTTTATTAGTTGTTTTTAAAAGCATATACAAAAGTCAAGTAGGGGGATGTATCAAACAAAATACCTCTCAGCTTTCTCGGCGTCGGCAGGCCCTAGTGTAGTGTATGTAATAGGCATCCAATCATTATGTTCAATAAACAGATGATGAGCTTCCGGCCCTGAAGAATCTGATGGGCTAATGACCCCAGATTTCTATAGAAGAAAAAAAGTGAACAGAGTTCTTTATGGTGAGTATTGTTAAAAGACAAATGAGACAAAATGTTAAGTTTACTTGATCAGAAACTGATTGGAATCGGGCAGTGCCCAACATGAAGTGGACAGGAGTGCTCCACTGACAGGAGTTTCAGGAGATAAGAGAAAAGGCAGAAATGAGACAGGAAAACTGAAGGACTCCATAAAGATCTCCTTTTTGCTCCTTCACCTGCTTCTACTTTTGCTGGGACCTGCACCCCCACCCCACTTTAACACTCGCCACATAATGCAAATAGTGTGTGTCCTCCTTGTAAGGGACAAGGAGTTAATGATTTCTTCAGAATAGATCCCGTCTAAGGAAGGGCCCGGTGAGAATGACCAGACAAGCCATCATAGGCATGTTTCCACCACCAGCACTAGACATCTCAATGCCAAGGACCCCTGCCTCCCAGGAGAAACACCTGGACCCTGGTCTTTGTTCTAACCAGTTCCTAGCTGCCTGAGGGGACACCTATACCTGACCATCACCCTCAGTAAAAACTCCAGGCCCCAGACAAAGACAAGACTCATGCTCCAGCCCTTTAACTTTCCCAGTCTCCCAGACGCTCATGTGTATCTGCTCTCTCTATATCTTCAATAAACTCTGCTCTCACTTCCTGCTGGCTTGCATTTGATTTCCATCCTGCGTGAAGCCAAGGACCCTCTTGGCCGGTCCTTCCGGACCCCCTCTGGGTCCTCAGACCACGCCTGTTGGAATCAGAAGCAAAGTAAGGAAAGTATTCATTAGCTACAGCTTCAAGTCTAGTTGGCTGTTTGTAATTGCTGTCCTTAGGCTTAATTCCGTGACCTTGAAGCACTTACAGGTTGAGATTTGGGATTGCCCACATAGACCGCCACAGTGTTAGAGCCACTTCAGTCTAACAGCCTCCGTGTTAATTCATTGAACACCATGGACTTCGTACTCAACCCCAAATCTTCAGAATGGGTGAAGGTAGAGTTTAGTTTGAAACAGAGAATCCATGTAGGCTCCTATGAGTCAAAACAGGGGTAGAATTTTGAGTTGATTAGAGTGGGATCAAGAGCCCACAAAAAGGATGGCTAAATCCTCCAGCGTAAGGTATGCATAATAAATCTAGAAAATCCACCCAGTAGAGGGGGCTGTAGGCCCAGGAGTTCTACCTGCCGTGATATGCAGATGAGGCAAATCTTAAGATTCCATTTTTCCACATATCTCCAGATGTTTGCCATGACAAGAGGTGTATCAAATATATCTATATATCCAATATACCTATATGTATGTATCTGTTCATCTCGCTATCTATACTTCTATAATCATCATAATATAGAAATTAGGTCCTGAGCTGGGACATGGGTGTGGAATATAAATAAAGAGAAGAGAACTGATATGGGGGAAAGAAATATTTGAAGTACTTTTTTAGAAGTTTGAAAAATTCAGAAGTTATATAGAGGAAGCTCACAGATCATTAGGTTGAGTTTGTTTTCTTGATCCAAGTGCAATTGTTAGTAAACTCACATTGTACTTGAAAAGGTCTGCCTTGGGGCACCTGGGTGGCTCCCTTAAGCATATGACTCTTGGTTTGGACACAGGTCATGATCTCAGGGTCATAAGATCGAGCCCCTAGTCAGGCTCGGAGCTCATCATGGAGTCTGCTTGAAATTCTCTGCCTCTTACTTCTCTATCTGCCCCTCCCCCACATTCTCTCTCTGTCTCTCTCTCTCTCTCTCTGAAATAAATAAATAAAATCTTTTAAAAAAAGTTTTGCCTTACTGTACAATGTGGTCTCCGGAGAAGACTTTATTTAAATAAAATAAAGATTTTATTTATTCATTTGACAGAGAGAGCACAAGATTGGGGGGGAAGTCCAAAGGGGGATGGAGCTGAGCAGGGAGCCTGTTGCGGGGCTTGTCCCAGGACCCTGGGATCATGACCTCAGCCAAAGGCAGACGTTTAAGCAATGGAGCCACCCAGGTGCCCCTGCATATCTATTTTTGAAAGTCTGGCACTGGAAAGTGGTGCTGTGGGTATTTTGAAGACAGGAAAAGTGTTCAGACTGGTGATGAAGTACCCAGGACATAAGAATAAATACTCTAAAAAAATAAGGGGACAAAAGAACTTATACAAAGATTGGCAAGATACTTGAAGGGAGTTCTGAAAGATGGCTTTCAGTGGGACAAACACTCTTGGCTGCGGGAATCATTTGCCTTGTGAGTCACATTCAATGGAGCTGTTAATTCCAGCTCACCAAGAAGATAGAAAAACACAATATTAAGACTAGCTCATGGGAAAGGCATGAATAGTTTCAGTAATGACGGGAAACTGTCCCTTTCTTCTCCTCACTGCAGCCCCAGGATTGAGCTTGACTAGGATTTGGAGACTAGAGTGTGAAGCCTTGGAGCTGCATTAATGGAGGAGGCCAGGGGGTGTGGGGACAGAGACCACGGGAGCAGCTCCCATTGGACCATTTTAATGCTACCAAGGAGACTGTAGAACAGCTCTGCAGTTTTCTACCACAGGAGAGAATTCAAAGTCCTGATAATTCCAGTGGTGGCAACTCAAAACCAAACACCACCTTCCAATCACCGTCCATGATATGATTCATACTTTTTTTTTTTTAATTCTCCCCAGGCTACATCTAACTAAATAAAATGCCTCACAGTGAGAAATTGGATGGTTGCACATTCAGGGTTGTCTTTGCCAATGAAGACGTATTGCCAGTGTACTCCTCATATTTTCCATGAGGAAAGTGGCAACTTCAAAATATTTTCATCAGGTTGGTCATAACAGAATATATCACAAATGTGAGATTTGCAATGACTTTTCATTTGTCTTTAAGAGGTTTCTCATATTGACCAACCCAAAAGAGCAGAAACTTGCTGCATTATTCAATGTGACTATTTTCACTCAGTGTAAAATCCACCTTCTTCTTGCTCCCTGCCCTCAACGTAACAATGGACTTCATTACACCCATAAATGGCCAGCATTTGGCAATATAAATTTATTTTAACTTAAACCTCCAATCCCTTACATATGTAGAGCATAATAAGATCATGTAACAGATGGAATTATTTTACAGCCAATACAGACTTTTGAAAATATATAGTTAATGCAACCATTTTATAGCTGGAAAACAGGATGAGGAACATTACTCAACTTTTCTAAAGTAACTCAGCAGAGCTAGAAGTGCATTTTAATTTTTTGACTCCAAGCTTTCTATCTATTTCTAATCCTCACAACAGTATCAGTAATGATTCCAAAATGTTGGTTACTTACATTTTTGAGTATTTTCAGATATGAAGGTCTTAAAAAAATATTTCAGCCATGGGCTAAGCTTCTGGTTCTAGGCTAAAATTTATTCAAAATATCACTGGGCCTCTGACAAGGTATTTAATGATTTGGATGAAGATCGTTTGAATTTATAAGACCAACAGGAGCAAGGAAAAAAATTTAATAATTTGGATTATTTAAGTACAGTTTCATGGATCATTTCAGAAAGGTTCATTTGAAAGAATAGCTGCGTACTTCATATTATTAATAGACACCTAGATGGAGGGGGGCAAATAAAAACACTTTGGGCTCTTAGAAGGTTTACCATCATTTTTCCACAGACCAAAGAGAATGGTAGTGAGGGTCACTCCACCAAATCATTGACTAGAACCCAGTACAGAAATAAATTAGACAAAACACAGCACGCTATGCAAGGCACTCACTTTGCTTTCTCTGCCTCAGCCCGTGACTGAGTGAGGCTAGATGAGCAGCCTGCCTGTTCAGATGGAAAATAGCTGCCTTTGACCCAGAGGAAGACAAATGACGTCCTTTACAAGGGAAGGCAGCAAAAACTCAGAAGGAATGTAATGCCATATCTTCACAGTGCACAGCCAATGAGCAGCGTAGCAGAACAGCGTGGCGGGGGAGAGGGATGGGGATATCAGAGACCATATGGGAAGAGTCTCTTCCGTGCAATTGTGGTCAGAAATAGAAATCTTTTCACTTCTTTTTACTTCTCGGTATTTTTTTCTTCCTTCTTTTCTCTTTTCCTTCCCCCAATTCATTTAATGCCAAACTTAAAAAAAGCTATTCCCATTAGTTACGTAGATAGAATTGCTGAATAACTGTAACCTCTGAACAGGGCACAGTAGAGCTGTTATATATATATACACATATATATATACACATATATATGTATATATATATGTGTATATATATATGTGTATATATATGTGTATATATATGTTATTTATTCGTATATTTATTAATTGTTACACAATGTAATGAAGAACTGCTAAGTATAAGGCTGTACTCCCTAATGGTGATAGAGATACAATGACTATTTTTGCTCTCTTGAAGTTGGTCATCAAGAAAGATGACCTGGATAAATTCCAAATTGCAAAAAATGTCTTTTTTTTTCTTTAGTTTATAAAATCTGGAAAACAGGAAGAAATTAGGAAATTAAAAATGCTTAAGACTTTCTGAAAAATAGAACGTGGATAAATCGGATGAAGGGAAAAAAAACCACAGACCAGACCAAAACATGTAGAAAAAGATGGTTACAAAGGGAGGCTAATTCTAGAGGTTGTTCAGGCTCGGGTTTGATTAAGTTAGAGAAAATGAGAGAGTTCTGGGGAAATCATCAGGGTGCTTAACTGAGAAACTTTTATTTTAGAGCAGCAGCCTGCTTGGAACCTTCTCTATTTTATGCTTTTTTTCTGACCAGGGATTTTGCCATTGGTAATGAAAAGTAGGGCGATGTCTCAGGTGACTGGCTACTCCAGGATAAACAGATTCTTTGCCACAAATACAAAGCATGAGGCACCTCTTCCGTAGCATATGTAGTCAAACTCCCAAAGTTGCTAGAAACAGGCTTCTGCAGTCAGAACTGGCATCCACAGAAAGGAGAGCTGGGATTATAAATGGAAAAGAAAACCAACCATTTGAAGAGAATAAATAACTCGAAGGAAGGGCAACCCATTCAACAACTGAAAGAACACTCAAGGATTCAAGACTCAAGGATACATATATAATGAAATTAAACACTGAGTAAATAGATATAGGATAATGAAAGCCAGGGTTCTCACTCCTGGATGGAAGATTACAGATAAGCAAGGGGAAGAGGTTAGAACAATCCTTGTGGTAATGGATTGGAGTTGGAGACATCAGTATGAACTCATGTTTAGATTAATAGAGACACAGATGGATATTATATATATACACGTATATAGATATAGATTATACATATTATGGATTATGAATTATCCATGATCATATTATACATATTATATATGTAAATCTAAATTTATCTATATCTATATATATACAGATCAGTACACACACATACGACTTCTTGCTCCTTCTGCCAAGAAGCCTTAGAGGCAAGGAGAGCCCAGTAGCAATGAGCAAACCTTGCCGTAGATCTTGGTTTCTAATACCATTCTCAAATACAAGGAACTAGGGCTCCTTGGAGAAATGGCTGATTATAGGTCAGAAGCAGTACATTTACAAAATGAGCCTGGAGCATCTCGTAGTGTCAGAAAGTAAGGCAACGCCAAGAAAAAGATTTTCTAAATGATGGGAATGTGTCAAAGGATACAGGAGCTCTAACTGAATGAACTTCCAATAAACAAACCTGAAAGTAGTGTCAGAAAGGAAGGCAGTGCTAAGAAAAAGATAAAACTGAACAAATTGAGCAAAAAATAAATAACGTGCTATTGGATTATAAACTGACATCTAAAATAAATATCCATGAGCGCATATTGAAATAAATAAATGATTGGGTGAAAGAATCAATGGGGAGAAGAGACACATCTTGTGTGCAGAAGAATCCCAAATAATTTATGTAGCTACTCCATCCTCAAGGATGTGGAACATAATTCCTTATTCTTTAAGTGAGGGCTATAAATGGTGACTTCCTTCCAAAGAGCACATTATTCAAGGGCAGTGGAGAGAGTGATTTTACAAATGGAGAAACTTGACCCACATACACCACTGCAGCCAATGAGCAAGGTCATTCTCACTTGTAGTAAGTTATATTGATAGCATGAACTCTTGATATATTGTGTTAAGAATCATACTTGACCTCTGCAGTCTTCCCCCGCCCCCCCTGCAAAATCTATAATCCTAGTCTAATTATGAAAATAATAACAGACAAATTTTAATAGAGGGACATCCTACAATATATTTAACTATACTCCTCAAAACTATCAATGTCAGGTGCCTGGGTGGCTCAGTTGGTTAAGCGGCTGACTTTGGCTCAGGTCATGATCCCAGGGTCCTGGGATTGAGTCCCTTGTCGGGCTCCTTGCTCAGCGGGGAGCCTGCTTCTCCCTCTCCTGCTCCCCCTGCTTGTGGTCTCCCAATCTCTCTCTGTCAAATAAATAATTAAAATCTTAAAAAAAAAAACAACTGCCAATGTCACCAAAATCAGGGAAAATCTCAGAAATTGTCCCAGCCAAGAGGAACCTAAAGAAACATGGTGATTAGTAAGTATAAAGTGATATCCTGGATAGAATTCCAGAACAGGGAAAGGACCTTAGCTAAAAACTAAGGAAATCTGAATAAATATGGAGCTTAGTTACTAATACTGCATCTGTATCAGTTCATTGATTATAACAAATGTGTCATATTAATGTAAGATGTTAATAATAAGGGAAACAGTACAGGATATAAGGACACTGTATTATGTTCATGATTTTTCTGCAAATCTAAAAATGCGCTAAAAATTAAACTTTAATTTTAATGTAATTAAAACACAGTAGGTGTACTAAGACAATGCAAAAACCTGCTTACCACCCTTGAGCCCATTAAAAAAAAAAATCAAGATATACTGCAACAAATTTAAAAAAAAATCTAAAAAAGAAAAAAAACCTCACGTTTCACTGTATCACTAATACTTCTGTATCATTACACCTTGTGATAGATACAGGAGATACTGGTGAACAAAGAAGAACTTCTAATTCAAGAAAGATTTTGCTGTGTTGCATAATATAAAACTATTATACAGATTCTATCGGTAAAATCTTATATGTTACCAATGTCCTGGAAAAGGGATAGAGGGACAGTGATAAGATTCTTACTGATTTCAGATGATTAAACAGATGTTTATAGGAAACATAAAGTGATTTTGTATTGAAAATTTAAGAGTACCCACTAAAGCAGTGGTTCTCAAAGTGTTCTGTAAAGTATTGTGCAACATCATTATTACCTATTAACGTATATTATTATTAATAATGCAAATTATGGGGTCCATCCCAGAACTAACGAATCAAACTCTGAAGCGGGGCCCAGCAGCCACTGTTTCAACAAAGCCTCCAGATAATTCTGACACACTTTAAAATTTGAGAATGACCACACAGAATTTACAACTTGAAAAATAATTTTAAACAAATGAACTTTAAAAAGTGGTAATCACTTTTTGTGATGGGTATTAAGGAGGGCACATATTGCATGGTGCACTGGGTGTTACGCACAAGTAATGAATCATGGAACTTTGCATCAAGAACTTGGGATGTACTGTATGTTGACTAACATAACATAATAGAAAATTTTTATTAAAAAAATAAATAAATAAAAATAAAAAATGTTAATCAATTCAGCATATGGCAGATTACGAAAAAAGAAACAAACATTAAGAACATAAACAGGAAAAATGATTGCAAGGATTACCTCAATCATAGAAAAGTGATCACAACAAAAAGGCAGAATAAAACTGAGTACAACTGATTTACTCTTAGACTAAGTAAAATTTCAAAATAAATTTAGATGCATGCTGGTTGCCAATGCCACAAAAAAACATGACAGGAAAAGTTTAAAATCAGAGAATGGATAAAAACTGATGAGGCAAATTTAAAAAACAACAAAAACAAATATAGAATTATTAATATCAAACAAAATAGAACTTTAAGTAAAAATATGAAATGGAACAAAGAGAGATATCCCGTTTGATAAAAATTGAATTTGTCAAAAAGATGAGAAAATGAGGGTTTTTTGCACCTCACAATATGGATTTAAAATATGGAAAGCAAACAGTAATAGAAATGTAAGGAGAAATAAACAAAGCTAAAATTATACTTGCAGATTTTTGCATATTTCTGGGGAATAAGTGGGATTCTAGGGTGAGGAGCAGGACTTTCACATTTGAAATGATTTATTTTAGATTTATGTATTAGAATTGGATTATTCTCACTGTAAAAAAAATGAAAATCTGGGGCGCCTGGGTGGCTCAGTCGTTGAGCGTCTGCCTTCAGCTCAGGCCATGATCCTGGCGTTCTGGGATCGAGCCTCACATAAGATTCTTACTGATTTCAGGCTCCTCTGCTGGGAGCCTGCTTCTTCCTCTCCCACTCCCCCTGCTTGTGTTCCCTCTCTCGCTGGCCGTCTCTCTCTCTGGCTGTCTCTCTCTCTGTCAAATAAATAAATAAAATCTTTTTAAAAAAATGAAAATCTAACTAGTAATAAAGCTAAATTTCTCCTTGATCACCTATACAAATCCCAATCTTTCTACAGAGTTACCCATTCTATGAGTTTGGTACTATCCCTGTAAACATTTTATTTTTTTGTATTTTTTTTAAAGATTTTATTTACTTGAGAGAGAGAGAGAGAGAGTGAGTGAGAGTGCATGCATAAGTAGAGGGAAGGGGCAGAAGGAGAGAGAGAGAGAACCCCAAGCTGACTCCCAGCTGTGTGTGGAGCCCTAAGCGGGACTTGCTTCCAAGACACTGAGATCATGACCTGAGCCAAAGTGGATGCTTAGCTGACTGATCCACCAAGGTGCCCCTAACCATGTTTCAGTAGCACTTATGCAATACGTGGCTCTATCAAAATACAGTTTGTTTCATTTTTTTCCTTTGTTTGGGCTTGACTAGTTTCACATAAATGATAGGATCTTTACATATCAATCTGCATATTTCTTTTTTTTTTCTTTTTTTTTTTTCATTCAAGGCTTGGAGTGAAAATCTCTCACTTGAAGAACTTTTCATGTCAGGATATAAATCTATCTCATTTTATTTAACTGTTACTTATCCCAATATACTATTGTTCATCTTATTGTTATCTTATTGGTGAACATTAAAGCTGTTTCTGAATTTCTGGCTGTGTCTTTATGCACACTGCCTTGTGCACATGTATGGCTTATTTCTTTGGAATCACAGATCCCTCAAGGTGAGCTTGTTAAAGAGTATGCTCATTTAAAATATTGATAAGATCATGGCAGATTGCTACGTACAGGCACCAACGTAGAGTGAGTTCCTGTTTTCCTACAGGCGTAACAACACTTGATATAAAAATTTATTAATTTCTGCCAAATGAATGAAATTCTATCTCATTATTGGGATCATTTTCATTTCTTTTACTGTCCATTTGGATTTGCCCTTTGTGAATTCCCTATTTCATAACAAATCTCTTTGCAGTTTAATTTTTATCTTATTGTCTTGTAGGGATTATTATATACATTAATCTTTTGCATATTACATTCATGGCAAACTTTTTTTTTTTCCAAACATGGCACTTGTCTTTTAACTTTGTTAATAATATATGGATGTTTTCTTTCAAACTATAGCTTTTGGACTTTAGCACATTTTTATTCATGTAGTACAGGTATTTTAAAATTGTCTTTGCAAAAACTTTAAACCCAGTGACAAGGGAATAAAGATGGAGAATTTAACTTTTTCCCAAGAGATCAGGAGAAACTTCCCAAGGAAAAGAGTGCTGGAACTTTCCATATAGATAAGAAAGGAATGCCTTTCTCTTATCGCCCACCCCCTCCCCCAGAGAGGAGGAATCTCTATTCAGGAAACCAATGTGAGTTAACTATACAGGCCATGCAAGGATATGGAGGGAAATGGATCTGGAGGAAAGGCAGGATGCCCTGTTGAGCATCTGGACTCTTTTCAGGATCCAGAAATAGCAGGTGGTATTTGACAATGTCACCTCAAGAACAGAGCTAGCCACACAATTATAAAGACATTGACCTCCAAGTGGAAATTTGCCCCATAAAGGAGAGAAGGCAAACTCACAAAAGTTTTTGTGGAATAAATGGAGACAAAGGATCTCACCTTCATCCAATGGGCCTAATCTGTGACATTTCGGACTGGGTTACTACTGGGACCCTATTGTACATATTCATTACACTTGACCTTTGGTCTTTATTTCCTGGTCCTATACTTTTCTGGCTTTAGATTGCCTGGGAAAAGAGCCTTGGATTCAAATTCCAACTTGGATGCTGATGAGTTTTACCCTGCAGGTCACTCTCCAGACATCAATTTCCCACTCATCTATGACACGAATGATTTAGATGATTTAGTTACTTGGTCCTCAGTTTTCCTCCTATGTGCTTTAGTAAAAGCACAATTTTATGTTTCATATTTGGACTGTTGAATAAAACAACCTCACAAAGTAAGACATGTTGAAAATAATAAAAATGCTATAAAAATTGAAGGCATTTTTAGTTGTTAGGCTGCCAGCTTCTCTCTCTAAACAGGGAGAGAAGTGGAGAGTAGTGTTTATTAATAGGTCTGATTCACTACCTGAAGCTCAGAGACAGAAGATGTAAAAGTGAGTAAGGCATTTGAAAATTATTTTGGCATTGAAAGTATGAGAAGAAAAGAGGAAGTGATTAAAACTACAGATCAGCCAATGTAAGGTAGAAAGAAGAAATGCATGTGTGGTGTGCACACATGCACACACACACACACACACATCATAAAAAGTTTCAAAATAACCAGAAAGGGGAAAAAAGATAATTGTGACCTCAGAACCCAGGAGCAGGTAGCACAGATAATAGAATTAGGCTTGCCAAGGAAAATGGAAGCCTTCCTTCCCTCTGAAAAGAAGGAAGGACAAGAGCACTGAGTTGGAGACCAAAGTAGGTAGGGGAACGGGGATGAAAAGTGGTAAAGCTCATATATAGGGTTGCCAGATTTAGCCCATGAAAAAACAAGACACCAGTTATTATTGAATTTCGGATAAGCTACTGATAAATTTCTAATGAAGTATTCCCAAACAATAAGAAGTGCTCCCCGCAAATATTCATTGTTTATCTAAAATTCAAACGTAACTGGATATCCTGTATTTTATTGGGCAACCCTACTCCTATTTGATCTCAGTATCCATCTAAGGACAAAGCCAGCTATGAAAACTTGGAGCTCCAGTTCAAGCTAGAGAAATATCCAACTCCCTACTGGACATCACTTAAATGACTCACGGACTCTTTAACGTAATATATCACAAGCTGAACATCTGAGTTTCTCAAGCCAGAAACCCTTTCCCGATGGGTCTTCTCCCTTACTGCCAAAATCTGTGTCATCACAAGGGCTGACAAATCCATCCTCAGGACATGTCTCAAACCCCATACACTTTTCTCCAACCTCACTTCCACCACCTGCATTTAGAACCCCGTGATCTCTGGCCTGGATTAATCCAATTGTCTAGAGGGGACGTACACCCTCTTTCAAACTCTTCTTCACCCCACCACCAGAGTGGGTTATTTTATTTTATTTTTTTATTTGAGAATAATTGCTGCACGATGTTACATTAGTTTCAGGTACACCAGAGTGGACCATTTTATTTCTCTGCTTATAAACCCCCAGTTGCTTCCCCTTAAACTTCATCCATAATTAGACTTCTTAGCATGGCCCATGAGGCTGAATGCGACCCCCTGTGTCCTGGTGCCACTTGCCATGCAGCCCACTGCTCCAGCAGCCTTTGTCTTATTTTCTTGAACATGCTAACCCTTTCCTCCCTCGTTAGCACCCCAGGCTGCTCTTAGCTTCCTCTTAGGTTTTATCTGAATATTATCACTGCAGAGACTCCTTATCCAAAGTTGGTCTAAAAAGTTGGGCACAAATTGGACTTCCTCTAGTGACACCAACCTTGAGAAAAGACAGAGGTGACACATTTCTGAGCCCCTCAAAAATGAATGATTAAACCATGATCTAGTCTGTAGTCTCTCTTACCCTATGCTTCCTATGACATTTCTCTTCCAACTCAACTAGTTTACTCCCTTTCTCAGTTCACTTTATAGTTGTGAATTTGCAAACATCCTTTCCCTTACTATGTGGCATTCCCTGGCTTTCGAATTGCCCATACACCACTCCTCTTTCAAGTCCCACTGAAGTTCTACCTGCCCCTTGACAGTCTGGGGCACACCTTCCTTCTCTAATCGCCGGGTGCCACGTGGCAAGGCAGAGAGAACACACAGTCACACATTCTCGGTTTCAGCCCCACCTTCACCACTGACACATTTAGCTACTTAACTTCTTAGAGCTTTAGGTCCTTCAACTATGAAAAACAGATTACAGGATGATGCTTATTATTTTAGAGGAAATAAAACAAAATATAATAACATAGTTCCTGGAACACAGCGGACAGTTTACATTAGATCCCATTTTCCCTTTTCCTTGCTTCAGGCTTAAAATATGCCACCACAGGATCTGATAATTAATATGCAAAATGACAAAAATGTAAATTAATAGAATCATAGGACCAGCAGAAATCTTGAAAGCCATCAAGGCCCTGACTAGGTCATTCCAGACCACTCCAGAAGAGCAACTTTCTTTTCTTTAGTGCCGCTGGGCAGTAAGGCTATGGACTCAGCTCCAAAAGGCTGTAGAAGGGACTAGAAGCTGAGATTTATTCTTGTCTCATGGAGAACTTTGAAGCTGGATGCCCTTCTCTCCATTATTCTCTAAAGATCTACTTGCTGTATACAGACCATCTAAATCTGTTGTACATATTGAAGACTTTGGTGAATGGGGAGTACTTTGTTCTGTTTATACTGATATCAATTGATATTCACACTTGCTTGCAAATTACTTTTCTGTTAATCTAGAAGGAATAGCTTCAACTCCCAAAATCTTTTACTCTCAATGTCTAAAATTATTTTGAATATATTTTAACTGGAAAAAAAAAAAGCTTACCCTTTTCTCTTTGGATCGCAGCAAGAAAGGATTCTCAATGAAGGGGAAGAACAAGATGATTTTTTTTTCTTTTCCAGAGTTATCGGCATACTGAAAATGAAAAAGAGCACGTATTTTAATTCTGAAGAAGACAAAAATCACGAGCTGGAGCGAATGTAATTTTATGACGTGAAGTGACTAAAAAGCACAGTTCAATTGCAGTTTAATTGGTGTGAAGTATCCATTTCTTATTATTGTTTTAGGTAATCACAAACTGAAAGCTGGTCAGAAGAGTTTGCAGCTCTCCCTTAGTGCATCCTCCAGCCTCAGAGATTCTCTGGAAAGTGAGCATCTTCTCCTCCCAATCCCTGTATGGGTGTGTCCAAGATCCCAAGTCTTCTCTTCGCAAACCAGATTTTTCCTGATGCCAGTTGTAAGACAGACAGGCTGGACTCTCTAGCAGTCTTTCCCTTCTCACTTCCTTCTTCCAAGCAAAGACTCTTCATCAGCTAGAGAGCAGCCAAAACTGGGATCATCTTTCAGGGTATTTGGCAAGCAACACGGCTTGCCATGTAAGCTTGAAAGAGGAAACCCAATTTTGTAAGGGAATTTGGTTCTAAACAGTTTATTTGTTTCTGCAGAGAATTCTTTAAGGAGAGAGAAGGGGATGACTGGATCAGCTAGGCTGGGGCACTCTGGAGGCCTATCAAAGAGTTTAATTTATTTGTATTTATTTTGCATTTATGCTCAGCAGGGGAACCTCTTGAGGAAAGTACACGGCGCATACATACTAAATGCCAGCTACATCGCTTTCCACGTTCACTCTCACCATAAAACACGATTGGAGCACAATAAATATGGAAATACAAAATGCATTAAATTAAAATGTTATTAGTTAAAGCAGTTGTAGGCACTTCTTATACATAATCATAAGGCCCTGGCTCCCATGGGAACATCAGACAGGATGTTTCAGACAGTTTCTTCCATGGAGACTTAAGAGGCATCGGACATTATAAACCCCTGTTCATTAAAATAGATTCATTTCAGCTACTGAAAAGCTCTAAACTGCCTTCACTTCACATGTTTCATATCTTAGATGATAGACTTGGAGGGTAGAAAAAACAACAAAAGCCAACAGAGACGTTGGGCCCTCCATCTAAGATTGGAGTTCACCAAGACAAATGCAGGAGGGAGTGATTTCCTACTTTTTATCATCTAGGTATAACATAATTGTATATGAGAACAATGAAAATGTATACATTTTTGTCTATTTCTTCAATAAATGGCTTCAGTGTGGCATTGGGCAAAGTTGTTCTACTTACTAAGGTACTTCTTGCCCCAGTCATCCAGGGCTGGGGTGGAGTCTCGAAGAAGGAACTCTCCATAAAGTTAGACGGGCCCAAGTTTATAATCCCACATCCACCAATTAATAGCTCTGTTCCTTTATGCAGTTTCCCTAACTTCTCTGGACCTTTTCCTTTAAAGTTTTAGATAAAAGGGTTGGTGAGTGGGATGGGAAGATAACAGGTACCCAGGGATACTCATGGGATAACAGCTATAGCAACAGATTGAGTAGACACTGTTATTATAGCATTTATTATGCCTCACGTGCATGCAGAAACACTGGCAGAAGGAATGCAGGAGTATGGATTCAAAGAAGTCAAGTAATTGTCAATGTTTATCGGGCATCTACCAAAACACAAACAATACAACAAAACTTCGTTAAACTATGCAAGATGTACAAGATAAAATCCTGGCCCATAGGCTTCTTTACAAGAAGGAGACAAGTCTAACCCACTCAACAAGATCTAACACAAATGTGTAGTGTTGGTAGCACACATATGGTGTCTAGCAAAGAACAAATTCGCGTGAGAGGATCGAAGCAGTAAGCAAGACCTCGAGAAGCAGATGACACCGCCTGGGGTTGAGGGTGGGGGGGGGGGAGGAAAAACCCAGAAGGTCAGGAAGGTATTTCAGAGGGCACGAAGAGCACGTACAAATGCTATGAGTCAAGAAGCATGCAGCAGCACATTTGGGGTTCAGGGAAGAAGTCAGCCAGACTAACGTAGAGGCTTTATCGAGGCACCAGCAGGAAGAAAGCCAGGCAGCAGGGGTTGGGCTTGAAGCCACATACATCTGGAGCCCCGGGAAGTCCCTAAAACAGGGCGGTAGTTAAGAAAGTAGAGTCTGGAGTCAGGATAAATCATGTTTATTGTTTTCAGCATGGTGAAGATTCTAGTCAAAAACACCTAGGATGGCGGTTAGAGAAGGCAAGATGCCCTGGGGGGGAGGGCCCGCAGGGGCCAGGCCTGTGGATCCATCCCTTAATGATTCTGCTTCGCTTCCAGAGGGAAACGTACACTCCACAATACTTTATGGGCTCAACGATTAGCTTGAATTATTGAAGAGGCAAGCTAGGGCTCTTCTTGCATGGCTAACGAGGCACATTGTTTCTTTCTTTCCTATTTCTCCCCCCCCACACACACACAAAGATTTACCCTTTCTTTGCCCAGGACCATTTAAACTAGCTGCTCTCTTCCTCGAGAGCTTGAGAAAATAAGCTTTGCAAAAGCCCCGAAGAGCTAACTGGTGAAACTGCCCTGAGACTAAGGGTGTTGCCTGGCTAATAAGCCCGGTGACTCACTAAGTCCTGGGCGAGGAGGTCTGAGCAGAGAGCTTTCCACCGGAGGCCAAAGGGAGGGCGGGAACAGTGCGAAGCACTGGGAGGCGAACACTCAGCTGTGGGACTGTGAGGCTCTCATCTAGGGAGGCCCTGACAGTTGACTTGGAGCGCTGATTTTCCCTGGAGCGGTGGAGAGCCGTTTAAAGTGGCTCCTCCAGGGACTTTGAGGCTTCCTTAGAAGGAAGGGAAGAAAGGAGCTGGGCCCCTGGTTACAGAGCCTCAGAGAGGGCCCAGGAAACCCAGGAATGTGAAGGAAGCGAGGAGGTTGCCGGGGAAGAACATGGTCTCTTTCCCTAAGGCCCTGGCTTTCAAAGTGAGAGGGACAGGTCAGCAGCATTGTTTTCACCTGGGAACTCATTGGAAATGTAAATTTTCACCCGCACCCCAGGTGGGGAGATACTAAATCAGAAGCTGTGGAGGTGGAGCCCAGCAATCCCTTTTAACAAACCCTCCTAGGTGATCCAGAGTGAAACTCACAAGCTTCAGGACCACCACTGAGGGAATGAGCTCTCCTGAAAGCTATGATCTGTGCTAAGGGTCTGCGACTTAACCCGGGTTTCCCAGCTCGTGGACTACAGAGCTGAAATCAGAATTCAAGCTCCTACTTCTCGTCCAGTGATCTTTTTACAATGACTTGATGAGTCTAATCCAGCCCTAATGAAAACCAGTATTAAAATCATGTTATTTCAAAACTTCCCAAGGTAGTTGGTTCATAGGTAAAGGTAAGGAAATCAGTCTAAAGTTCCCATCTGTTATGGAATTTCTCCTGAAATCTCCTTGTCCTTCTAAATACAATTCATTCCATTTTCTTACAGGATCTTTGTCCCCTGAGTGCCCGGGTTCTTGGTCACAGCGCTTGGAAGAATGAAGAGGTAGACCAGAGGAGAGTGGTCGACAGCAAAGCAAAGTTTATTGACCAATAAATAATATAAAGCTCCCAGACAGGGAGGGTGGCCCTAGAGGGTTGCCCCCAGAGTTTCTAAATTTAGGGGATTTTATCTCTTTTGTGGAACTATCTTAAGCCATCAGGGTGTGCTGAATCATGCTAATCAGGTCTTTGGTCACCTATCTGTCTACCTATTAAGTTAATGTCCCTGTGCTAAAGGTCTTTTTTTTTTTTTTTTTTTTTTTTTTTTTTGCTGGCTTATGTCTCAACTGCCGCTTGCCCATGATATTGACAATTGCTTTTGTGGCTAATTGTCTTATTTCAGGACATTTTGCAGAACTCATTTCTGCAAAGGCTGCAAAGCAGAATGACAGTGTGGTCTTGTCTAAGCTGCAAAACAGGATGTCGGGGATGTTTTATGTGAGCTGTCCTGACTCCATATTTTCTTGTTGGGGGCCCTGGCCCTGACTACCTGTCCAACTAACTCCTAGCAATTTTAGACACTTTGTTCTAGAATAAAAGGCACTTACGAATGAGGTAGTGTTTTATACATTTTTTAGAGGTAATCATCTGATTGAGCACTTTACATCTCAGCAAAGTAAAAGATAATTTTTTTCAGAAATGAATATCAGATGTTCAGAATAAGCGTAATCCCATATACTGGCCTGCCACCAAATGACTATTTCCAGTTTTGACCCTGTTGGCGATTAGGAGTCAATCGTCGTTCGTTTATTAGGAGAATTCGTTTGTCCAAGAATGTGGTGCTGAGCCACACACACACACAAGGTCCCAGCTTGCAAAGAAATTTGTATTTATTTAAAGGAGAAATGTCAGAAGATACGCCAAACTATACTCAAGGGTAACTGATACAGTACAGACTAGAAATCCAACCGGAGGCCCCACGAATCCCTCTTTTCATTTAGTCCTAATTGGAGAACTAGCTCTCTGAGTTTTCCTTTATTTTTCTGTGGTATAAATATTGCCTTCCGAAAGGAGTGTTCTTCCAATGCCCTATTATGTTATTCATGCCTTTTCTCACCTGCTTCTGCCTGAATGTCTTGATTCAAGTCGACCATTTATTGAAATTACATTTCAGAAATCAAAAGAGCAGCTCTTGTAGGGGGAAAAAAAGAAAAAAAACCAAACCTAGAGGGCGGCTTGAGGGTGGGGCTGGCAAGTGGCATATGCATGTAATTCCATGAGAAACAATTGAAGCTCCTCTGCAATAGGAAATGAACAAGACGTATTTTTCCCTAGTCCTCTGGGGAAATCATTCAAATATACACTCTTATCAAACTCTAATAATGTTCTTGCTTCTGCCCGTTTGCTTTGATGAAGCTGATAATATCAGAAATCTACATTTATTTGCATTTTTCTACTAGAAGTCACTGAAGCATCCCAGAACATAATTTTAAAGCACGTATGCCTATAAGTGGCAAAGACACGAAATGCCATGCAAATGCAGGCAAAGGGGCTCAGAAACAGAATTCATTTCAGGAAGGAGCTGTGAGCTTGCCTCCCTCTTCTTGGTGGCCTTGACCTGAGAAGCAGGGAAGGAAGTATCTTTTTGCAAGTCTTCAGGCTAAAGACAAAGCCTTTCTCCCCCCAGCAGTGCAACTGATGCTCTCTCCCACTTCCATTTCTAGCCATCCTTCCCTGCAAACACTGACAGAAATCATGTAGGGACACAAAATAACACTACTTAAAAAATTCAATGAAAAATAAGCTCAGAAAGGGTTTTATAGATCATCTACTCCTTTCATGCCTCTGTACAGATTTGATAAATGGATCCCAGAGAATGTAAATGACTCTTCTAAGACCACAAACCATATTGAGAAGCAGAGTCAAGGAAAGAAGGAAAACGGTCCAATCCCTACAGCTGCCAACTCCATTCCCCCCAACATCCTTAAGGCACTGCCTGCAGGCTCAGAACGCACCTTAGGGAATCCACCTGCTATTTAATTTTTAAGATTCCATTTTTAATTTGATACCTCGTGATACAAGTTGTCATTTTTACTTTGATTGAATACTGATGAAAGAACCCTGGTCCCTTCTAGCTCTGCGATGTGGGGCTTCTGTGATTCAGGTTAATTTACAGGAGTCAATCCTAAAACCATCTGTAGGAGCTGACACAGAACAAAAATAGACACTGGCGGTTTCAGAGTCAGTTATACTCTCCTTATTCGTTTGTAATGCTGTGCTTTATTTCCGAAGCGTTGCATGGTGCATGGGTGGTGGTAGGGAGAAATAATTTTAAAGATAAATCAGAGCAGAAGCTTGAGAAAACTTGCAAGGAAAAAAGGCAAAATCTCAGTTAACTCAAGAAACAAAACAAAACTTGCTTCCACTACAAGGCACAGAAAGCCCCAATCAGTTTTTCAGCTAAATTCATTCAGAGCCTGGCTTTTCAGACGCCAGAAAGAGCGGCTGACTGTGCTAAGAATCCCAGCGCCCCCACTCAGTGGCTGGGTGGCTTTAGGCAAGTGACTTAACCTCTCCATACATGAGCATCTTTACCCGTGACGGCGACAATCACACACAGGTATTTGTATTTGTGAGTGATGCGTTCATCCACGTAAAACCCTCAGAACAGCATGTGAATACAGTGCACATCAAGTTGCAAAAGCCAGTTTTGTACAAAACAGTGATTAGTTCTATGGTACTTTCCAGGGCACAAAACCTTTTCTTCTACCCGACTGCCTTTCCTCGTTGCAGCAAACTATGGGGGAGGAGAAAAGGTCATTGTTATCCCCATTTTATATGTCACTCAACTGAAATAGAGGGAACTATGTTCAGATTTTATGTGGGAAAATGGGATTAGAACCCCTGACTTAAATCCCATTGAAACCGCTACAGAAACCTAACGAAAGATGGAAATGAAGAGGGACGCACTAGTGTCTCATCAAGGGTTGACTTTAAACTGAACACATTTCCTCTTCCTCATTCTTGAAGCCCACCCCTCCTTTGCTTGTTTTTCTGTAGAATCCTTTGTTCCAGCAACTAGGGATCCATGTTGACATCCCGCTGACCTCAATGAACACTTAGCAGCGAGGCTCAGATGACCGGTGCTGGCGGGCGTCCGGAGAGCCTACTGAAGACGTGACCCCCTGGCAGCACGCAGCAGAGGCCTCCGGAAACTGCCCAGATCCTGTATTTTCAGATGAGATCAGGAGCCTTCAGGGTAGGATGGCCCTAGACTGTACTTTCCTATAAAGGCCCTCAGCCTCTCGCCCCGGGCCGGCCTGAGGCTTCGGGGACATCAGCCTGCTGCAGCCTCCTTTACCTGGAGAGGTAACCAACTCTCTTCCTTCTTTACCCCCAGACTCTGTCTCCATGTTACATATTTCTGCTCTGGAGCACAGTTCTCTGCTGGCACTATGTGTCGTTACTTCATAGCAAATTTCCCAATTTCACCCTTATTCCTGGATCGAAGGTGAGTGAAAGTTCCAAAACGAAGGTGGGAGTTGCTGATCACGTGAACTAATATAATGTATCAGTTGTATATTATTGACGTTCTACAAATTATTATTTTCCCATTATAAAAATAGAAAATAACATGAATATAAATGATAAATAAATCTGGCTGGGGACTATCCTGTTTTGGACTCTATGTTAATTCCATTGAAAATGTTAAGGATTCTTCAAACTGAGAGTTGCCTGCATATGCTTTAGGAAGTTGTGGGATTTAGACTAACCCAATGGGAGTCTAAATAAATAATAACCTATGAGCAATCTTGTGTTTTGTTCGAGGTGGATGGGGAATAGTTGTACTTTTTGTTGTTGTTGTTGTTGTTACCACTCGGAGTTACATAAGGCTTTCCTATGTACAGAAAGTTCTTTTCACTGACCCCAAGGAAAGCTCATCTAATGGTTTGCCATCATTAGACTTGACCAAGCAAGATAGATAGATAGATAGAGATTAGATAGATAGGTAAATAGAGATTAGATAGATAGATAATAGATAAATCTGATCTTTCATGCTAACACTCAAGTCTCAGAGCCTCTGCCCAAAAGCAACCAAACTTATGGCCCCTTAACCTGTTCATGCAGGGATGAATAGACCACGCACACAGCTCTGCAACATGTCATGTGTTCTTGGTCTGGTTGTTTTATGTTCCGTTTAGCTTAGCGGTATGTCTCAGATATCATCCCATAGCAGCACACATAACATCCCATAGCAGCACAGAAACATGAGTTTCTCTCTCATGATTTCCAGTGATGGAGCATAGCAGGATGGACAGTATTTTAAACAGTCTTCTCCTTAGTCTTTCGCTATAACACAAAATGCTGCAAATGTGCACCTTACGGACTTTTGGAAACGTATCTTTCTTTTTGAAGTTTACCTATCAGACTTAATGTGTTCAATTTTCACATTGCAGCAACTCTTGTTTTGTGAATTGACCCTTCCTGAGGAAGTCTTTGAATATTCTTAGCATTTTGGAAGCCTTCCTTTTACTCTTACAGGAATAAAACAGCCATTAAGCGACAGGAGGAGGAAAGGATAAAAAATGCAGAGAAGAGCTCTCTTTCTGTTTCATTCTTTTCATGTTGATGGGGGTCAGCTGTGGGAGCAACAGAACATTGTAGCTGTGTATCTGAATATTATCACGAATAGAGACGCCATGTCTTTTAGGGCCATTTAAACACCATGTAACAGATAAAAATGATAATGAGAAGACAAAGAGCCCACATTTTTAAAATTCTTAAAGAAATCTTATCCTTTAGTCAACTATTTCTTTGTAAACTTTAGAGGAACTCCCTTAGTGAATGAAACAAAACTTTTTTTTTATCACTTGTTTTAAGTTGATCTCATTATTTATCAAGGTGTGATTTATCTGCGGTAAAAATTATCCTTTTTAATTTTATTCTGTTATACTCTCCCATCATTATAAATAATTTTTTACTGTTTTTTTTTCAATTTTATACTTATTTGTTTTCTTCTGGTTAAAATAGCTAAGGATTTTTAGTTCTATTCCTAAAATACCCCTATACTTTGTACAATCCTTCTTCCACAACCACTACTGAATCAATCCCAACACAATTATATTATTATTGGGTTATGCATTATTATAATTATTTGCATGTACTACAAAGACAGAGTGTACGTGATTACATTTTCCTTCTTATATTTCCTTTTGTTTTTCCTTTGGCTAGTAGTGGCCATTTTCCCCCTTGACTTTCTATGTTCGGTTACTAATGTTTTCTTTGTTTTCTCTTTAAATGTTCCGAGAGAGCTGTCAAAGCCCTGTAAATGTTTTTGTTCGAATGCTCAATATTTTCACACACCCTCGGTGCCCATTTATTTTTTCCCTGGAGTTCATCTCTCTTGCAGTTCTTCAACTTATTGCTTTCAATCTAACCTGGCTGCTCTCTCGGTAGCTGTGGATTTATCTTTCACCGCTCATCTGGATGACAGTCCTTGTATCCTGGATCCTAAGTCCCATCCTTTGTCCTTTTGTGTAGCTAAGTGCACTAGCTCGTAGCTGCCTAAGAAAGAGTGCTTGCAAGTATGTTATCTGAATCCTTTTACATATATGGAAATGTATCATTTATACCTGGTGCCAATATGCCAATAGTGATGGCTAGTGGGGTAAAGAATTCAAGTTTGGAAATCATTTCCAGTCAACATTTTGAAAGTGTAACTCTGCAGTCTCCTGGAATGTCATGGCTACAAGTCCAATGCCATTTCTACTACTCATCCTTTATAAACTCCATTTACCTTTTGGTTTGTGATGGGAGGGTGAGAGGGTCGTGGTGTGGATTTTTAAAAAGATTGATTGATTGATTGATTGATTGATTGATTGTAGAGAGAGATAGAGAGACAGCATGAGAAGGAGCAGAAAGAGAAGGACAGACAGACTCTGCACTGATCGAAGAGCCCAACAGGGGGCTGGATCCTACGACCCCGAGATCACAACCTTAGCCAAAATCAAAAGCCCAGCATTCAACCTACTGAGCCACCCAGTCTCCCCTCTTGGTGTGGATTTTAATCACTCAATGACCTCTTTCAATCATAAAGACACATCTCCTTCTATCATGGGAAATTTTCTTTATGATTTCTTTGATAATTCCCTATGCTTCATTTTATCTGTTCTCTCTCTTTTGGGGGTATTTTTTTTTTTATTCTATCTTCCAATCCTTTTATTGATTCTTTTTTGACTAGCATATTTTTAATTTATAAGCTTATTTTTGCTTTTTGTTTTCTTATCCCTACTCCCATTCTGTTTTTATTTCATGGCTATAGCCTCTTAACTCTCAAAAAGAATTGATAAGAGTTTTATATTTTAAAATTTTATTCTGTTCCCTGTGTTAAATCAATTTTTCTGAAGTTTCTTTCTTTTAGTTTCTTACATGCTGAAAGCTTTCCTTACGTAACTGATAATCCTTGGCTATCCATTTGAATGGTAAAGTAAGGCATTAAGTAGCTGATAGAAACTCTAGAAGCAGGAGAGGTTCTTTCTGACTTGAAGTCTTCCTAGTAGAGTGATTGGATAGCAGATCTGATTCTTACCAGACGTCCATCAAACCCTAAAATCTGTAGCTTTAAGGTTATCCCATTTCTCCTACGAAAATTTCTCTAGGCTATTGCCTTGGTGTGTGGGAGTGGAATGGGTGCGTAATATATCTCACTAATCTAACTCTGGAAACTGGCCAGGGTAAAAAAGTCAGGAGACTCAAGATTTGCTTCACTTACTTCCTGAAATGCCCATATTTTCTGTCTGGTACCTCAAGACAGCTCACCACCACAAACATCAGGACCACCTACAAAATTTAAGGGGCCCAGTGCAACAAAAATGTGGGGCTTCTTGTTAAAAATTACTACGATTCAAGCCTCAAGACAAAAATTTCTAAGATTCAAGATTCAATTATAAAAATCACTGAGATTCGGTATTCAAGATTATTATAGCAAGGTATTAAACAAATATGGGCCCTTTCCGAGAGCGGGACTCTGTGATCATACAGGTTGTACAACCATGATGGTGGCTCAGACAGACACACTCTGCCCTCAGCTCTGCTTGGTTCAGTTTTCCCAGAAAAGAACAAATATGCTATCTTCTAAAAGGTTGGGAAAAGAATGATCTTCTGGCTAAAAGGATCTCACTCCTGTTTGCTGTGATTCTTGAAATCTTCAAGAATCCAGACTTTTCATGTGCCTGGGTAGCTCAGTTGGTTAAGCATCTGACTCTTGATTTTAGCTCAGGTCATGATCACAGGGTCAGGTTTCAGGCTCAGTGTGGAGTCTGCTTGAGATTCTCTCCCTCCCTCTCCCTCTGCCCCTCCCCCCACATGCACAGACTCATGCGCACTCTCTCTCTCGCAAATAATAAATAAAATCTTAAAAAAAAGAGAGAGAGAGAGAATCCAGGCTTTTTAAGGTTCTATATCAAGCCAGTTCACTTCTTGTAATTTCATAACAATTTCCCTCTGGAACCATGGTCTGCTCTTCAAAGTAAGGTATTTCTCTTCTTTTCGTCTTTCAGAACTTTGATGACATCTGTTATCTGGTATCATTTCCTTTCCCATTCTCTTCCAGTTTTAGTGTTTATATCTTTTTTTTTTTTTAAGTCAGCTCCATGCCCAACATGGAGCCCAATGTGGACTTAAACTCACAACCCTGAAATCAAGACCTGAGCGGAGATCAAGAATTGGACGCTTAACCAACTCAGCCACCCAGATGCCCCTATTTTTTCTAAACTGTCATTTTGAGGACTTAGCAAGTGAAATATTTGTCAAAGCATTTTGTTTTCCATATCACCATGTTTGACGAGAACCATATTTGGCCATTTTCTTTTTTATTGTATTTATTTAAGATAGTTCACTTTACCCTTCAATTATTTAATATGTATCCACATTTTGTTAACAAAAAGACACATTTTACTTTGCTGAGTCATCTAATATTTGAGTTCTAACACACTTTACTCTCAAATGCTCCCCTATTTCCACTTCCTCCCAAATCTTAAGAAAATAAAAAAATAAAGCACATTTTCCAGAAGATAGAGTTGACTATGTAGTATGCTTATCGACCCAAATATTTCAGGACAGTGTATGTCTTGTTCCAGCCAAATTGCTGGCTGAGGAAGATAAGATATTGAATTTTTAATTGCAAGCCATTATGAAACTAGCTGTTTTGTATCAACCAACATATAATCAGTAGTTAACTATTCTCCACTGGTTTCAAGACAAAAACCTCAAATTTAATTAGAACTCGGAGGCACAGCCAAGGGCTTGGTGACCTATAATCATTCTGACAGACCTAAAACTTGAAGAAGTTGGATGGCAGTAGACCCTTAATGAAGGGACGGATTGTGTTGAGCCTAATGTGTATATGCACAGATGAAATATCATTTTAAACAGAATTCTTGGTTCAGGCTGCAAACAATGCTGTATTTCAAGTTTACCTTGCTAGAGCTTCACTAAAATTAATATCCGAGTGCTGCATCAGTTCCCAGTTGTCCAGCACAGCTGAAAAGATAGTCAACTATAAAGAGAATTAATTGGACAAGATTCAAACTCTCAATGATCTCAGCCATCTCACAATCATGGGAGCCAAATATAACCTGGATCCCCCAACTGATAGTGTATTGACTGTCTAATTAAGAAGCAAAACTGTCTAAGGTGATTTAAGATCTAGCCTCATTCTACAATGTGATAGATATCTTGTCAAAAATCTGATAAAATATTCACAACTACAATCTATTTGACCCAAATGCCACTCAGCCAAGCTGTGGAGAGTTGCAAAAAGGACTACATATATTTTTTCTTGTGAAAATCTTTTATTTTGGTAAGCACTTCTCTGTCCTGTTTTATTTCCCTCAGACTCTAGAAATGTCTTCACTACAGTTCTTAGATTTGGGGAAATAAATGAGTATCTATGGGGAAATGTAAGTCATTTTGTCAGACAACTATTCTGAGGGAGGCAATTAAGATGTTCCAGTTGGAATATGACCTGCCCTACACTGGCCTTTCTTGAGAGAGAAACAGAAACAGAAGTGGGGGTCTGGGGGTGAAGACCCCATTAGCCCTGAACACAGAGAATTGAAGACTTTTAAGAGGTCTTCCTTCACATCCGCCTGCCGAAGGATCCACCAAAGTTTACTCCCCCTGAAATTTAAAGCTGTTACCTTTTTATTCTTACAAAGTCAAGTGTCACATTCTTATTTATCTGACAATGGAAAATAATCCTAAAGATTCTTGATTCAACAAATTTATGTCGCAAACTATTAAGAGAGTGAATTCTCTATCTGACTTCTCTACAGAGAGATCTCCATTGACAACATGTGACTTCATGTCCTCTTAAGCAGAGTGAATTGGTGGTGATATAGAAAGAATATGAAACTAGCTGGAAATTCTAGTGTCTAGTTCAGGTTGGTGATCTACTTACTACCTGTGTAACTTTGTATAAAATCCTTCAATTCTCTGCATATCATTTAATTACTTTAATTTGAGAATAATACCATCTACTCATTTTAAGTTGGAACTTACTCTGTTACCTCTGTGTTAAGTCTTCTGCCACCCACTTTATTGGATCTACCTGAAACTAGACCACTCCCCACAATAATCCCACTATTAGATGTGACATTGATATAAAGCTCAGAGAAGTCAAGTTACTTGAAGAAGATCACACAGTTTATAAACAACAGAATAAGAATTTACAGTTAAGTCAATATGGTGACATGATTTAGAACCTTATGTCATACTACTCTATGACTATAGACAAGCCATTCCACTTCTTCCTGATACCTGGTTTTAATCTATTTACTCTAGTGGCACAAATAATGATGCTCTTTCATAAGGCTGTGAAAGTGTTAGATAAGATAATACATGCATGCCAATTAGACCTGTACACATGTGAAATAATATTGCTGTTATTATCATTATTAGTATAATATGTTATTACTAAATATGATTGGCCTCTCCAGTGCCTGTCACTTTGGTCCCATTACCACCCATCTGCTATCTGGAAAGATTCTAAATTGGACACATGCAGAGCTCTGTAATCAGGACTATCATATTCAGAGGATTTGGAGGGCTGCTGTGTGTGCCCCATTTTTTCCTAAAAGTTTCACCAACCGTTGCTAGATGAAGGCTGAGCACTGCATACTTTCTTAGTGTGTATCAGTAATGAGAAGCCTTCCCTGTTAGCCCAGACTCCCACTCTGACACCAGAAAGCATTTAGACCACTGCAGCTGGCCATTCTTATCCCAGATTTTAGGAAATCTCCCAAAGACTGAACAGGTTATACATAGTTAGGGTTTGAAGAGGAGGAATAGGATTTTGAACAGCCTAAAATCTATGATTAATGTTAGTAGATTTCCTCCTTTATCATGTGACTATTGCTCCCCACCCCCATTTGGAGCAACAGAGTTATGAGACACTGCCCTACTTCTCAGAAAGCCAAACACTGCAACACAATTGCAGGTGTAGTGATGTTCTGGTGACCAGATCCCATTCTACCTTCCTCTAAACATGTTGGTTGATTCCTGTGAGTGTTGGCCTTATGCTACAAACTGTACTGGGGTCATTTTGGATGAAGATGTACGTACTTTCTCAGATTAGGACTCCAAGACCATCATTAAATCATTTTAGGGTTTTAGGCTGCTGTTCAACTCCCCCCTCGCCCCATGCATCCCTCTCCACCCCTCACTCCCATCAGCCCCCCATCATTATTGGAAAATTCAATGTTATCTCCTAAAAAGCTGGCAGGTGTATTGAAGTCTGCTTTCTGCAGCATGGCTCTCAGGGCGTCTGTGCAACTCTCTGGTGTTAAAAAATAAAATTCACCTGAGTGAATCTTAAAGATCTCAGTGGCTTTATTGAGCAATTCATGAATTGGCCAATATCACATCTAGCAGATAGACAGGAACTCCAAGGAGCTATATAAAATGAAAGACTTTTATGAAAGCAGAAGAGAGTGGGATAAGGAAGTTATACTAGCAAAAGGTGGGTTGGCTGTGGCAAGGTCACCTTCCTTTAGGGTATGTCAGTGGTTTATCAGGCAGACTTCCTCACTGGTGCTGACCAGGTGATTCCTGATGGACTAATTTAAGATTCCATCTCTGCGAGATGACAAAACTATAACTAATCTGAGTCTCAGTTTGGTGACATGAGGCTTAGCATGAGGGACTCCATTTTGGGCCTGTTGTCTTGTTTTTAACAAAGAATTGATGTCCTTTAATGGTTTCCTTACAGAGAACTGTCTGCATGAAATAGTTGTCTCTTGAACTGGTCAGATCTTTGTTACTGAACTGCCCTGCTGTGGGAGGTAGGATGACCCCTGACAGATCACTAAGAGCCTAAGTTAAAAGGGAGGCACTCAAAATAAACGTGACAGGTTTCACCTTTCTATTTTAAAGTGCTGCTCTGCAAAGGGCTCTGGCTTGCCATCCTTTGCCTGGTAGCAGATTTCTCCAAAATAAACAACCCACACCATAGGAGACTGCACATATGTAGGACAGGAAGGCCTGCCCCTACTTGGGGACAGCAGAGTGACAGGTGCTGCTTGTTTATTTTTTTATTACACAAAAGATGCTCTTGCAACAAAGCCCTGGAAGAATTATCGGTGAGAAACGTAAAGCCTCAGAAGGAGTCCATTTTTTTGGGAGGTTAAAGATGATTGATCAGGGTGTTCCTTAGAAGAAAAGACAATAATCAGAGGATGTGAGGGCCTATCTTCATTTTGCTTAATATATATTCTGTATATATTTCCTACTATCGGTGTTTTTGCAGATCAGTTCCCTAGTGGATTTTATAAATACAACACCAAGCCCTAAAAAAGGAAGGTCAGAGGTAAAGATTGTGAAGAGAGAGGGGACAGGGGATGTATAACAATATTAGAAGTGGCATTTAGAAAAAAAGAACAGATGCAAAGGCAAGAAATCAAATAACTGACAGAGCATGTGGGCTCACTTCTGTTTCCCGGTTTCTCTGGAACATGGTAAGGGGCTTTCTTTCCATATTCTTTTTTTTTTTTAAGATTTTATTTATTTATTTGACAGAGACAGCCAGCAAGAGAGGGAACACAAGCAGGGGGAGTGGGAGAGGAAGAAGCAGGCTCCTAGCGGAGGAGCCTGATGTGGGGCTCGATCCCAGAATGCTGGGATCACGCCCCAAGCTGAAGGCAGACGCTTAGCGACTGCGCCACCCAGGCACCCCTGCTTTCCATATTCTTGCCTCACAAAGGCCCTGACATAGATTCAGCTTAGGTATTTTCACCTCTGGACCATTTCAGTAGTAGAGTCCTTGGTACGTGTATGCTGGACACCAAAGCAGGACAACTGAAGCAAACACTAAGTTCAAGTAGCCAGTCAAGGTAGCTTAAAAAAAAGAGGGAGACGGAGGGCGCTAAACCAACCAAACTTAGGATACATGCCTGGCTTTGAATAAGAAATGTCTTCCAGATAAATTTGTGGGTTCAGTTAAGGGCAGGACTGACTGTTGCCAATGGCAATCACAATGGAAAATGCTCATTTGTCTTTTAATTAGCAAAATATTTCAAACATCTCTCGCATTCGCAGGTGGAATTTTGAGAGACTCTGTAAGTGTGAAGGCAAGTGGGTTTGTCTGGAGTATGTGAGGTTCATGGGGGCAACAACTGAACTGGTTTAGAGAATGTAAGACACATTTTCAATTTAACATACAGGGGGAAAATAACTTTCCTTTTCTCATCCTCTCCCTTCAGCAGGTCTCCGTATGCTGGAAACCAATTTTTAATATTATAGATGTGAATCAGTTAAGCTTTTAAATTTGGGGACTTTCAATTATATGGAGATTATTTTGGATAAGCAAAACAACTGCAGGAAACAGTCCTTGGTCTCAGCAGATTTTGCAAACTAAAATAAATTAGGTTTATTTCATCAACTAGAGAAATACTATTTCTTATTAAGTATCTTTATGTATTGGGAAATGATAGCATCTGCTAATCCATAACACCTAAGGACTCTGAATAATCAAAACAGCAAAACACCTTTAAAAAATATCATTTGCTAGAAGATGATATTTTCAATGAGTTTAAGATTTAGCAGCTCAGTTTCACTTCCTGTTGTGTCATTTCGGCCTCATCTGGGGCCTTCAATTTAGCGATTTCAATTTGGGGGGCCATCCCTAACAGTTTTTTGCTGTGAGCTTTCAGCAATAAAAGGCCCACAGTTCAGAATGCCATTTTCCCATATTCTGACACAGGTCTGAGACAGGTTGAGTTATATTACCTTGCAGAGTGAGGTTAAAGACTTTTGAATGGGATCAGATGTAGGCTGATGAATTTGGGATTGCAGATATTTTCATTACAAGGAACGCTACTGTGCAGCAGCTGGAATAATTGGTTTTAATTAATCTGAATAAACAGTGGGCTTTGACAAACAAATAATAACCATCAAATTAAACAGCTTTCTTGGGAGAAAACCATCCACAGTGGCAGTATTGCCTTTGGGCTTTTGAGAGATTCTATTTAACAAGCTGCTTATTGCATTTTCAAAGGGAGAAGTAGGGATAGGGTGCATGTCGTGAGGAACGGTGGGAGGAATTTGACTTACCTGAAATTGCAGGAATGTGAAAATCATAGAGTCTTGGAGTTAAATGAGACCTCGGGAGTCATTTACACCATCCGTCTCTCATGTCCAAAGAAGAAAAGAAGCTTGAACTACAGAAAGAGAGAGAGAGTGCTAGAGAGAGAGAGGCAGAGAAAGAGCCCAAGCCCAACCTAGAGTCAGAGCACAAAATTTGCCCGAGGTCTAATCTCATATTCATAAGAATGATCATGGGTTATAGGGGGGATATCAGGGAAACCTATTCTCAGTGCGTTCTATTTCCTAAGAAAGGGATTTAGGTAACAACTTAAAAATCATCATAACAAGGCTTGGAAGATTCAAATAACTAGAAATTTCACTCATGCATTATATACGTGATGTCCCCAGAGGTTTGAGATCATGAAGCGCCATTGACCTAAGTCACACACTGGGCAGGATCATTATCAAAGGCGCTGTTCCAAGAGATCTCTGACATCAAGCTTGAACCCAGATCATCCTATTCCAGAACTTATTGTTCTGAAGGGGAGCATTATGTATAGTTAGCCACCATTCCCTGTCTGTGGACTTCCCCGATGGTTGGATTAGAGTGGACTTTGAAGTAATAGCAGTATAACCAACTCAGCCTATTGTGACCCTGCCCACCATTGCTGTTCTCTCTGATCTCCCCTATAAAAGAAGGGCAGGGAGGCACCTGGGTGGCTCAGTTGTTAAGCGTCTGCCTTCGGCTCAGGTCATGATCCCAGGATCCTGGGATGGAGCCCTGCATCAAGTTCCCTACTCAGCAGAGTGCCTGCTTCTTCCTCTCCCTCTGCCATTTCCCCTGCTTGTGCACTCTTTCTCTCCCTCTCTCTGTCAAATAAATAAATAAAATCTTTAAAAAAATAAAAAAAGAAAGAAGGGCAGGAAGGGCCAGCCTGCTATAGCTCCTCCAGGAGGAGCTCCTTTATCCTGTGATGAGGTTGTGATACAACACCAATAAAAATTCCAATAGGTATCTTCCCATCTTCTATCATCTAGTCAAACTCCAGGCTTATCTTTCCATTTTGGGTGGATCCATTGGCACCTTTTTGTTAAGCTATCGGCAAGCAGAAGGTAATGGCCAAAATCTTCAGTGGAAAATAAACTCTGAAAAGCCAAGAAGGATGCTCTTAAGGTGCCACAATGTCTGAATCTAAATCTGCATTTCTTTCTCTTTTTGATTATTTCTAATTTTTTTTCATCAAATGCTTCTTTCTTGAAGCCAGCAGGGCCTGAGTATGTCCTCAAGTATTTAAGTTGGGCTTATTGGAAGTTTTACTTTACAGACAGAATACAGATGCATTATTTGGGTGGCCAGTGTATCAATTCGAAGCAAAGGCAAAAACAGCTTCAAGACATCTTATTCAATATTTGCTTGAGTCAGGGCGAAGTCATTCTTCGTGAAAAGTCATGACTTCTGCTCTTAAGATGCATCAAAATACAGATGCAACTCTTACAAGTTGTTCTTTTTTCTTCTACAATCACAAGAAGATAGATTTAGAGTATTTGGTAAGGGGGAGAAATAGCCATGGAGTTGGGGAGTATACAAATTAGTAAGAGGCTAGTGGTCTATGGGCAGCACGAGGTAAAAAGGCAATGCGTGAGAGCATCCTTGGTTGCCTATTTTTCGGGAGTACCTTCTTCTTACCTTCCTCCCACTCAAGACAGGCTCACTGGCAATTTCTGCTACCCAACATGCCCAACACACAAGTAAGAACAACACACACACACACACGCACACACACACCATTCACTTATCAAAAGAACTGCACATATATTTCTTAACAACATCTTAAATTTCTCACCCTTCTCAAAGCCAAACCATCTCCCATTTCTATGAGATTGTCTTGGTATCTCCTGTGTAATGTAATAAGCAGCTAATAAAATCGAGTTATTTCACATGCATTCATAAATAGTGGGAAATATTGTCAGTGCCATCTAAGATTTTGTGATAGCATTCACCCGGTGACACAATTCCTAGAAGTTTTTTGTTCATTAAGTTTGAGGGGGGCACCTAGAGAAGAAATATTTGGTTAAAATCAAGACTTAGAAGGCCAGTCCTGCTTTTTAATACTCTGGCTAAAGTTTGCTACACCTGGCCCACTGATGGGGGAAGGGAGCTTATCCTTCTTCATTCCTCACACTTTACCCAGTAAATGCATCCCTGGAGAGAGGTTAAAATGAGTGCTGACAGCAGGAGAAAGCTTCTATCCTATTGTGAGATTAGATGCTTAAAGATGGTGCATGTGATTGTGTGTGTGTGTGTTAAACTTTTCCCCACCTTAGAAAAACAAGAACTTTCCACTGGGAAAGTTCCCATCATGCATTAAGCAAGGAGATTATGATGAACAGTTACTTTCCCCTGGATAATTCTCTACTAAGAGTTCTCAATTGATTTGCAAGATGAGATGAGAAAGTGCATGATATATTTTTTCCTCTCCAGAAAATACAAAATGCAGGACATGGACTAAATAAAGTGACCCCAAAGAGGGAAGCAGGGGTGAATTAAAAATGACTCTAGTTTGCATTTCTTTCATATCTACTATGTGTGAGGTGCTTATATTTGATTCTCACACAAACCATATAAAACGAGCCACACTTACCCAAAGCTGGGTCAGCCTAGTTCTGTTGCTCATGCTTTCCCCACTGTTCTGTTAACTGCCTCTTTGGAAAGCACCTTTAAAAAAGTCATACAGGGGACAACTGAGCGGCTCGGTCGTCTGGCGTCCGACTCTTGATTTTGGCACAAGTCCTGATCTCAGGGTCCAGCCCCACATCCATATCCTGCTCCAAGGTCAGTGAGGGGTCCACTTGAGTTTCTCTCCCTTTGCCCAGACCCCTGCTAGTGCTCTCTCTCTCTCAAAAATAAATAAATATATCTTTTAAAAAGTAAATACATAAATAAAAAAATTTTTTTAAAAAAACATACAAAGCCATGTCAGAGAAACCGGAGAATTTTAAATAGAAGGCTTCCCAAATATTAATGCCTCTTGTGTAGAAGAGAATTTAGTTCTCTTTTACAAGATGTTGATGTGAGATCCATATGAAGATTTACGTGAGAAGCAGATGAAAACCCAAAAATGAGTTTTCTAACATTTGAACCGTGCAGCCATGGAATAGGGCAGCATTAGAAAACAGGAAATGGACACTAGACCAGGACCCGATAGAAGTTTCTATGTCTGTATCTGAGAAATTGGACCAATTAGTTGTCAGAGACCCTCCAAGTTCTAGAGTTCTACAGTTCTGCTGTATGGAAGTACTGCTTCCCAAGCTGTCTGGATTTTATATGTCAGCACTACACCCTCCAAGTCAATGCTGGATTCACTCAAACTGCATTCAATAACCTTTGTTTTAAAAAATCCCATGCTTGCTATCAATGGACATCTGGGCTCTTTCCATATTTTGGCTATTGTGGACATTGCTGCTATAAACATTGGGATGCAGGTACCCTTTTGGATCACTACATTTGTATCCTTTGGATAAATACGTAGTAGTGGGGTGCCTGGGTGGCTCAGTCCTTAAGCGTCTGCCTTCGGCTCAGGACGTGATCCTGGTGCTCTGGGATCGAGCCCCACATCAGGCTCCACCGCTGGGAGTCTGCTTCTTCCTCTCCCACTCCCCCTGCTTGTGTTCCCTCTCTCGTTGGCTGTCTCTCTCCCTCTCTCAAATGAATAAATAAAATCTCAAAAATAAATAAATAAATAAATAAATACATACATACCTAGTAGTGCAATTGCTGGGTCATAGGGTAGTTCTATTTTTAAATTTTTGAGGAACCTCCATACTGTTTTCCAGAGTGTTTGCACCGGTTTGCAAACCCACCAACAGTGTAAAAGGGTTCCCTTTTCTCCACATCCTTGCCAATACCGGTTGTTTCCTGACTTGTTAATTTTAGCCATTCGGACTGATGTGAGGTAGTTTCCCATTGTGGTTTTGATTGGTATTTCCCTGATGCCGAATGATGTTGAGCATTTTTTCATGTGTCTCTTACCATTTGTATGTCTTTGGCGAAATGTCTGTTCATGTCTTCTTCCCATTTCTTAACTGGGTTTTTTGTTTTGCAGATGTTGAGGGTTTATTTTTTTCTAATATTTTATTTATTTAATTGATAGAGAGGGAGCACAAGCAAGGGTAGCAGCAGGCAGAGGGAGAAGCAGGCTCCCTGCTGAGGAAGGAACCTGATGGGAGACTCAGAACACTGGGATCATGACCTGAGCTGAAGGCAGATGCTTAACCAACTGAGCCACCCAGGTGGCCCCATAACTACCAAAAATTGTTAAAATTGTAAAAAATGAGGTGTAGCTTAGTAGAAAAGAAATCTTGGATTTAGCATACTTTGGGTCACATGTTACAAAATTAATCAGAATTTGGGACAAAACAATGTCATTTTTCTAGGAATCATAAGCTAAACTTACATTAAAAGTTTATCTATTACTTGTAAAGGCCATAAGGCTCATTATTTTTTCTAGCTCCTTTTTTGTCATCTGTACACATATTCACAAGAGCCTCTTATTTGTTGTACATTATACATATTCCTAATGTCTATTTTGCATTACATTTTATTCTATTCCCATAAGATTATATTATTTGAAGTGTTATTTATCAATATTAAATACAATTAGGCTTATTCTGGTTGTCAGTAACAGAAAATCAATTGAATATAGGGAAATAAAGTTTAAGGAAATACTAGTGATGCGATGACGCCCAGGGCAGGACCTCAGGAGTAAGCTGGAACCAGAAGACTTTAGTGTTCTCAGGTCAACCTCTCTTTGTTGCTTGTTTGTTTGTGTGTAGATAGGTACACGTCAGTCATCTCCCACTCCCAGCAGATCCGTTTCCATTTCCCCACATCCTGAGTTCACTTGGAACAAAAAATTAAAAAGTGGGGGAGGTGCAGCAGCTCTGGTTGGGGGTTGGGGTCCGCACTGGTGGACTCTAGGCAACTTCACCAGTGTTGAAGACCGCAAGGTCTTCAGAGGTGGAAAAAGCTGTGGGGTCCTCCTATTCTCCTTTTCATTCATCGGGAAAAGTTGTGGCAGAGGGGATCCTTCTTGATGTTAACCTGTGCCAGCTTGGGGAATGGAGTGACACAAGTGAAATGCTTTCTACAATCTTCTATGTGTCCATCCATTGGGTTTTGTGCTCCATCCCTGATTATACTCTGGAGTATGCTCAGAGACATTTTCAGTAGTTGTTAAATCATTCTTCTTCTGGAGGTATGGTGGCTAGGACCTCTTAGTTCACCATCTTGCTAACCTCTGCCTTACATCTCTAATAATTATTTTAATGGTTAAATAATATTCCACAAGATTAATTTACTGCAATTTTATTCACTTACCATTCTCCTATTGGAATGTTGCTAGATATGTTTTCTTTCTTTCTTCTTTCTTTCTTTCTTTCTTTCTTTCTTTCTTTCTTTCTTTCTTTTTTTGGTATTAAAGATAAAGACGTAATGGTCAAGTTATTTTTTAGACAGTGGAAACTCTAATTGTTGACTCAAAAATCAGTTTTTGCTAAGTAAAAAGTGGCTTTCACAAGCCAATTGAAGAATCAACTATGAACAGAAAATTTGAGGAATATAGACAATACTATAAGTGATAAGATATTTTTTAGAGAATTCACCCTTTTTTTAAATGCAAACTTGAGGTGACTTCAAATGCTCCACATTGTATTTGCTGAATGAAACTCACTAGTGTCCAAAAAGTGTGGCCTCGGGGCACCTGGGTGGCACAGTCAGTTGAGCATCCCACCCTTGGTTTTGGCTCAGTTCATGATCTCAGAGTTGTGAGATGGAGCCTGGCATTGGGCTTCGACCTCTGCACAGAGTCTGCTTGGGACTCTCCTTCTCTCTCTGCCCCTTCCCCCTGCCCACTTGTGTGTGCTCTCTCTCTCTCTAAAATAAATGAATATATCTTTTTTTTTTAAG
>NC_048223.1:106356529-106392313 GCF_002007445.2 Ailuropoda melanoleuca | reverse complement strand
ATAAATACATACATACCTAGTAGTGCAATTGCTGGGTCATAGGGTAGTTCTATTTTTAAATTTTTGAGGAACCTCCATACTGTTTTCCAGAGTGTTTGCACCGGTTTGCAAACCCACCAACAGTGTAAAAGGGTTCCCTTTTCTCCACATCCTTGCCAATACCGGTTGTTTCCTGACTTGTTAATTTTAGCCATTCGGACTGATGTGAGGTAGTTTCCCATTGTGGTTTTGATTGGTATTTCCCTGATGCCGAATGATGTTGAGCATTTTTTCATGTGTCTCTTACCATTTGTATGTCTTTGGCGAAATGTCTGTTCATGTCTTCTTCCCATTTCTTAACTGGGTTTTTTGTTTTGCAGATGTTGAGGGTTTATTTTTTTCTAATATTGTATTTATTTAATTGATAGAGAGGGAGCACAAGCAAGGGTAGCAGCAGGCAGAGGGAGAAGCAGGCTCCCTGCTGAGGAAGGAACCTGATGGGAGACTCAGAACACTGGGATCATGACCTGAGCTGAAGGCAGATGCTTAACCAACTGAGCCACCCAGGTGGCCCCATAACTACCAAAAATTGTTAAAATTGTAAAAAATGAGGTGTAGCTTAGTAGAAAAGAAATCTTGGATTTAGCATACTTTGGGTCACATGTTACAAAATTAATCAGAATTTGGGACAAAACAATGTCATTTTTCTAGGAATCATAAGCTAAACTTACATTAAAAGTTTATCTATTACTTGTAAAGGCCATAAGGCTCATTATTTTTTCTAGCTCCTTTTTTGTCATCTGTACATATATTCACAAGAGCCTCTTATTTGTTGTACATTATACATATTCCTAATGTCTATTTTGCATTACATTTTATTCTATTCCCATAAGATTATATTATTTGAAGTGTTATTTATCAATATTAAATACAATTAGGCTTATTCTGGTTGTCAGTAACAGAAAATCAATTGAATATAGGGAAATAAAGTTTAAGGAAATACTAGTGATGCGATGACGCCCAGGGCAGGACCTCAGGAGTAAGCTGGAACCAGAAGACTTTAGTGTTCTCAGGTCAACCTCTCTTTGTTGCTTGTTTGTTTGTGTGTAGATAGGTACACGTCAGTCATCTCCCACTCCCAGCAGATCCGTTTCCATTTCCCCACATCCTGAGTTCACTTGGAACAAAAAATTAAAAAGTGGGGGAGGTGCAGCAGCTCTGGTTGGGGGTTGGGGTCCGCACTGGTGGATTCTAGGCAACTTCACCAGTGTTGAAGACCGCAAGGTCTTCAGAGGTGGAAAAAGCTGTGGGGTCCTCCTATTCTCCTTTTCATTCATTGGGAAAAGTTGTGGCAGAGGGGATCCTTCTTGATGTTAACCTGTGCCAGCTTGGGGAATGGAGTGACACAAGTGAAATGCTTTCTACAATCTTCTATGTGTCCATCCATTGGGTTTTGTGCTCCATCCCTGATTATACTCTGGAGTATGCTCAGAGACATTTTCAGTAGTTGTTAAATCATTCTTCTTATGGAGGTATGGTGGCTAGGACCTCTTAGTTCACCATCTTGCTAACCTCTGCCTTACATCTCTAATAATTATTTTAATGGTTAAATAATATTCCACAAGATTAATTTACTGCAATTTTATTCACTTACCATTCTCCTATTGGAATGTTGCTAGATATGTTTTCTTTCTTTCTTCTTTCTTTCTTTCTTTCTTTCTTTCTTTCTTTCTTTCTTTCTTTTTTTGGTATTAAAGATAAAGACGTAATGGTCAAGTTATTTTTTAGACAGTGGAAACTCTAATTGTTGACTCAAAAATCAGTTTTTGCTAAGTAAAAAGTGGCTTTCACAAGCCAATTGAAGAATCAACTATGAACAGAAAATTTGAGGAATATAGACAATACTATAAGTGATAAGATATTTTTTAGAGAATTCACCCTTTTTTTAAATGCAAACTTGAGGTGACTTCAAATGCTCCACATTGTATTTGCTGAATGAAACTCACTAGTGTCCAAAAAGTGTGGCCTCGGGGCACCTGGGTGGCACAGTCAGTTGAGCATCCCACCCTTGGTTTTGGCTCAGTTCATGATCTCAGAGTTGTGAGATGGAGCCTGGCATTGGGCTTCGACCTCTGCACAGAGTCTGCTTGGGACTCTCCTTCTCTCTCTGCCCCTTCCCCCTGCCCACTTGTGTGTGCTCTCTCTCTCTCTAAAATAAATGAATATATCTTTTTTTTTTAAGTGCAGCTTTAAACATCAGTCTCATTATAGTGGATTTGCATGAACGAATCTAAGTAATATTTATAATATATGTGTAAAATAAAGTTATTACTTTCAAAAACCTGCAGTAACTAACTGCAAACAGGTGTTTCTCAGTCAAACCCTGGTGGGTCCTAATTCTTGATAAGTAGTTATAATAGCAGCCTCTTGCATATAACCAACTAATGAACAAACTTGAATCCTTAAAAAACGCTTGGTTCCTTTTAGTAGATTAAACATATCACCATACAATGCCATGTATACTAATGTGCTCAGCCAAACTTTCTTCCTTGAGTCAAAGATAAGTTTGATCCCAAAGCTAAGTCAAATGATGGTAATTCCCCAATTAGTGGAGTGCAAATTAATGATATTTCTCTGTATGATACTCCCTGCTTATGTGGGAAGAGGGAGGATGCATAATTGTTTGCTTTCAAGAAGCTTCTATGTTTTTAAATAAAAAAATATAAAATGTATTTAGTAAGCACAAGGTCTGAAGCTTATGTGCCTCCCCTGCTCTGAGTCTGACCAGGATATTTCCCAGACTCTTCCCAGACTCTNGACTCTTCCCAGACTCTGCTGTGGTTGGCCTTGATTCAGGAAGCCTCTGCGTCAAAAAACTAGGCTATTAAGTCCTCTTTATATATCAGACTGAAAACGACTATAATCTATCTTCTATTAGAGTCAATAAAAGTTGCAAATAGATATTGGGGAAAGACAGTTGAAATTAAACTCATGGGGGTCTCTTAATAAATGTAGAAGTAACCTTTATTTTCATGTTAACCCAAAGCAGCAATAAAGGCTTCCTCACAGGAGCCTGCGGAACATTGTCAGCTCTTACCTTCTCAGGTAGTGATGCTAACATGTTGTGAAAATGTAGCCCTTTTTTTGCACTTAGTTATATGACCAGGGCTTGAACTCGCGACCCTGAGATCAAGACCTGAGCTGAGATCAAGAATTGGACACTTAACCAACTGAGCCACCCAGACACCCCAATGCCTTTCATTTTTCAACCCTCACTACAAGTTTTTGAGGCTAATGCTAATTTTAGGCCCGATTTACAGATGAGGAAAAGGTTTAAGCTCATGATTCTACAGAGGTTATGTGGTAGCCTGGGTTGGATCCCAGGCAGTGTAGTTCCAAATACAAATGTTTAACAACTCTGCTCTTCTGTCTTTGATAGAAATTCCCCATGAAATTATCAAATTCCCTCAGAGTGCTAAAAAAATTATTTCAGTTAGCACTTATTAAGTATTCGTGTGACAGGCATCAAGTAAGTATGTATTTTATAGAAGTCATTGTGAGACAAGTCAAGCCACATCACCTCATTTTGTTCAGGCAAATATCTTAGTCAGCTCCAGGGGCCATAACAGCATACCGTAGACAGGGTGGCTTAAACAGCAGAAATTTATTTCTCACACATCTGGAGATTAGGAAGTCCAGACCGAGGTGTTGGCCAGTTAGGTTTCTGGTAGGGACTCTCTTCCTGGCTTGTACACAGCTGCCTCCTCACCGCGTCCTCACATAGCCTTTCCTCGGAGCATGCATTTGAAGAGAGAGGGTAAGCAAGCTCTCTAGTGTCTCTTCTTATAAGGACACTATTACCATTATGAGGGCATTATGACCTCATCTAATCCTAATGTATTAGTTAGGGTTCTCCAGAGAAACAGAACCAAAAGGACATATGTAGATATACAGGTTTTCTCTGCTATCCCGAAGTAGCCCAAATCAACTAGTCTATAAATTCAAAGTCCACTTCTCCTTTCAGATGTTTCAGCGACACTTTGTGTGAAATATTCATGCAAGACAGATAAAAGTGTTCCAGAGCCAGGATACTGTTTTCCTAATAATTGGCATCCGGCAGATAGAAATTCTCCAAATCAATGGTACAAGTCTAAGGATCAAGTCTCAGGGGCCAGCCCCGCAGGGATGGAGCAGGACCCCACTAGGTTCCTATGTCCAGTTCTGCAAGAGAAGGGGGACTGTTTTATCTACAGCTTCTATGGAAACCTTGAATGGCATCAGTGAGTGCCCACTTCTAACATTTTCATGTTATTTAACAGGATTGTAGTTTTGTCAATAAAGTCTGTTTCTGAAATTGCTAATTACTGAAGCGTTTGTTTCCTATTGGGACGTGAATAACAAAAATGCTTAGAGTAGTTGCTTCTAAAGATCTCCCTGAACAGATGGGTAGCTCAGTACTCCCAGAGTCTGAATTCCCGTTGAACTCAACTAAGCTGCTGCTTAAGAAACAACCATGCACACATATTAAAGCACGCTTGCACACGTAATACTGCACTGCCACATTCAAGAGACACAGACTACAGACTAAGCAAATAACATTGACTCCTACTGTCCTAGAGGGAGAATTTGATGAAACAATGTATGTCGACATTTACCATAGTAGCTGGTAAAAAGAACACTCATACTTGAGAGGTTTTCATATTTCACTGAATAGAAGACATTTATTAGAAGATGCCCCATTATTTTATGTATTTCAGGAAGAAAACCAAAACTGCCTAAGATGGGGGGGGGTGGTAGGGAAGTGGTGCTTAAAGCCCTGATGCCAACAGGCTTTATGCTTCTTAAAAGGGAAGCCAGAAATAAACCCAGCAGGCAGGCAGAGACCACAAGCAAACATGCATGTCTAAAACTTGGCACCAAGCAGGAGTGGAAGAAAAATCTGCCCTGAATATACTTTTATTTACCAAGCACATACTCATGTGGGTTTAAAGGCTGAAGAAGGACTACCACTGTAGTTCCAAAGCCTCATTTAATGTAAAGTCATCTCTCAGGTGGGCAGGAGCCTCAGGTGACTGGCAGAAGCCAATGTAAATCATCTCTGAGAAAACCGATTTCAATACAGGCAGACAGCAATTATTCAGAAACATACTAATTCTAAAGAACATACTAATTTCAGAGAAATTAGCATGTGAAAAATATGTGCATAATAGCCAATGGAAGTGTGGATAATTTATTACTTTATTTGTTTACTTGATTTAAAGAGTCTCTTAGACAATGGTGTTCCTTTACAAAGGGCATTGCAATACTATAGATCAGCTGAGTATATTCTGGGTTTGGTTAAATAATAATGATTGACTATAGCCATTTACGGTGCCAAAGAAATTGTGGAAGGAGATCATTTCAAGGCTATGTTCTAATATCTCATTGGCACTGAACTCACCTGGCTCACAGAGAAAGGATTGCCTTTTGTTGACTTGTCATCAATCTTCTCTAATGGAAAAGAAACCCTTTGGGGAACAGGCCTCTGGGAAGCCTCTTTTATGATATTAACTTCTTTCAGGTTCATCCTTTGATTCTCAGTAGATCTCCAGAAGACGTTTCTGTGTCTCCGGAGTACCACTGTTGGGATTTTAACTTGATTAAGTTGTCACTCAAAATTGTTGTTTATATGATCGATCCAACATCAAAAAGGCTTCATGCCATGGATCTGATGTCAAAAAGTTTGGGAGTGTCAGCAGGAGCAGATGGGGTATTACATCTTAGATGTTCATCTCCAAAGTGCTTTGATGTTTCCTCCTCTAGAAATGGCTTGGGGTTAGCTGTGGTCAACTCAGATGCTCTGATTAACCCAGGTCACATACAGAGAAAATGGAGCAAGTTGTCTGAGTTGGGAGATGGTTTGAACTGGCAGCCTTCTCAACCTTGCATTTGAAAGAGAACTGGATATCAAAGCTTTTTTTGGTCATAAGCTTTCTATTTTCTAATAATTTTAGATTCAGAGAAAAGTTGCAAAGATAATCCAGAGTTTCCAGGGACCCCTTGCCTAGTTTCCCCTAATGTTAACATCTCATGTTGCCATGGTACATTTGTCAAAATGAAGAAACCAACATTGAAATATTCAAAGATTTTTAAAATAGTATTTTTAAAGCCTTTTTAAATACACTGTTAAGTTCTAGATATTCTATAAACGAACATAAGATTATACATAAAATAACCATGCTTTGTACAAAACCTATGCTGAATTTATTTCTCATGCTGTTTATGTTATCCCTACCCCACCCACTACCTCTTACTTATAACTTAAAATAAATAAATCCTGCCAAGACCGAGTTCTTCCATGTCCTGATCCCACTGCCATGGACTTATACATCCCCCAAGCTCCTAGTATGTATAGGGGTGCAACATACATTCACACACAGTCATATTTCTGATTCATGTAAATAAGTTTTCATACATAAATATAAGCTTAGGGTTTAGAATAGAAATGATCTGGGTTTGTATTATAATTCTTCCATGTTCTGTAGCTATGTGATCTTGAGCAAGTATAATAATATTATTACCATCTATGGGCTAAGAGACTTGAATATTAAAAAACCTCTTTAACTGAAAGTGCTTAGCATAATACATGGCACACAGTTTACATAGCTTATAAATATTGGGCAGTATATATAGCCAATAAATATTAATACTGCTGCTACTACCATTGGCCAAAACTGTCCCACCACTTGTCTTGGTATAATCTAAGAGCTAAAATGTGGCTTTTACATTTTTTAATGGTTGAAATAAAGAGAATATTTTGTGACATGTGAAGATTATATGAAATTCAAAGTCAGTGTCCAGAAATAGTTTTACTTCAAAATCACCACATCCATTGTTTTAGAAACTGTCTATGGCTGCTTCTGAGCTATAATGGCAGAGTTGAGTGTTTCCAATGGATACAACATGGCCTGCAAAGCGTTATATGTTTACCGTCTGACCCTTTACGGGAAAGGTCTGTGATCATTGCTCTGGAAGCTTTCTTTGCTGTCTCTCATGTTGATTCAATAGAAGAGGAATAATGTCACATTGTTTTGTTTTTTTTCAGCTGTGGACACTACCTAAAAGAACCTACTCTTGCCTCATGAGAGCATAACCAGGTCACAGCAACACTCTGAACCAATTGGTCATCGTCTTCAAAATGGGGATAATGATAAATAACACTTACCTCATAGAACTCATGAGGGTTAAATGAGAATGCATGTGAAGTGCTTATCAATGTTTCATTTACAACATGCTCAGCAAAGACCGTGTTTTGCTCCCACCCTTCCCATCTGACTTTGCTGGATAATGGAAAAGACCATCTTCTTTGAAGCTGAATGCCACACTACAGCAAATGCCAAGTGGTCAGTTTCCAGTATGCATGCCTAATGTCTAGACACTAAAAAGCTGATTAAATATAGGTTCTAGTCCAATGCTGGGGACAAGGCAATTTCTCAATTACTACCCATCGATTAGTTCATTCTCATTTCCAAGTGGCTCATCAGGGACTAATTGGTAGAATATAACCACCTCTTATGTTAACTGAAGTTGGTATGGTTCTTGTTTTATTCTGATTGCACACTTGAAACACTTGCATCCACTGAATTCTGGGATTTGCAGAATTCATGATTTTTTTTGTTATTTGGAAATATTCATTGAGCACAATACTAGGTAGAGTGCTATGTGCAGAAGATAAAATTATGAGCCTGCACGGATAGGATGGAGCTTACAGTCTAGTGGGAAAGCAGGCATTATTGATACGATGCATATAGACATGTAATCCTGTCCCTGTGTTAAATGCTATGAAAAATAAGCAGAGTGAGCTATGAAAACCTTTGAGAAAGTCAGGGATGTGAATCAAGGATGAATTGGAGTTGATTAGGCTGCGAGAGGGGAGATTTAGACTAGAAAGAACACTATATACAAAGACTGCAGCAGGAGGGGGGACGGAGGCCACAAGAGATGCCAGGTTGGGGGCACTGAAGCCACTTAAGGAAGGTGTTGGCTATAGATGGAAGTGGACAGGTAGCCAAGGACTGGACCAAAGGAGGACTTGACCAAGTGTTAGATTTGTTCTTTAATTATAAATGCAGTGGATATCAGGGTACTGTTACCATCACCCTCGGTATCTCTGCTCTAAAGTGAGATGATTCATTTATTTAGTAAAAATCTGATAAATGCCTACTATATTTCTAGTGCCTCTAGCTCTAGGCACTGAGGATATAGTGGTGAAAGAAAAAGGAAAGAATCCTTGTGCTCAAAGAGCTTCAACTCTGGAGGATCCCTTCACAAGACTTAGGAGAGTATGATGTACAACAATATTTTTCACTTTTTTCCCATTATGCCCCCCCCCACGCACGTGTGTGCAGACAAACACACACACACTCACACATAGTCTTTTAGGGATTTTTACCTATTGCCCCCTCCATGAAATTTTAATACCATGGATATGCTGTCGAGGTATTATATGTATATCTGTGCTTTATACAAGTAAAACGAGTAAGACTTGCATCTCCAAGAACCAATTTTGACCCCATCGGGGGCAATATCATTTGCACTGAAAATGCATGCTATTTATGTATAGGCTTATGATTAAAATAAGAGAAATTTCTATTTGAATATAGCTGGCCAGATCTTACCTATGAGGTGACTTGGCAAGTACTAATTCTGCATAGTAATGTTTGTGCCAGCTCTCTGCCACTACCCAATTTGTTTTCCTGACCCATTTCCCTGTTCTGCATGTGTCTATCAAGCCTAAAATCTCCTCGAACCTTCCCGCCATCCTTACTTCCTTAGTCCACAAATCTTTGTTCTTAGCTCTATTTACTCCAAGACCTAATTTCAAATTATTCTTAATTAGAATAAATTTATAAGGAGTAGTGACTCCATAAGCCATCTTCTGTCACCAGTCTAATTCTATGCCTAAAAATGTCTGTTCATTTAGTTCACTGGCTTTCAAAAAGAATTACATTATCCCTAAAGAAAATACCATATAAACATCATGACAATGGGTGGTTTAAGTGATAAAGAAAAGTTCAGGAACAGGGATAGTTTATTTGTATGCAAATGCAATAGTCATTGTGCATATTTCAGTGAAGAATTTGTAAATGACTTCATTAAATACAAGATAATTGGGAAACACCAAAAAAGGGTAAGTTCTAAATTGTTTTGCAAATTCAGTGTAGACATGCTGAGCAAATCATATTTAAGGCTGCCAGTTTTTAGTGCTGTAAAATGCATTACAAAGTGCTGGTCATATATCTTGGATTTTGTTTTCTCTTTGTAGAATTAAATTCCAGATTTGCTTTGATCTCACTCTTGTATTTACATCTTGCTCCTTTGTTTAAACTGTCTTCTTTTATTTACAGTATGCAGAGAGGGAAACAGGTTTAAGTCCAATTACCATAATTTCTGCTTGACTTATGTGCACTTAAGCGGTTTAATTCTTGCCTTGGTGACAGGAGATTTTTCCTTCAGGATTCCTCAATAAATCCTTCCAAACCTGATGAATTATTCGATTCACAATCAGTCCCTTCGGTGCACAAAATACTTAGGTTCGTGAGTATCACTAAGCTTGAGGAGCAAGCCTTATATCTGGAACACAGGTCAACAGCAGAAACATCACTTGGCTGGGCCAACTTTGTGCTATATTAAACTTCTGTCAACAATTCTCTTTTTCTCTGAAAAAACAAATCACAAATTCTCAACTGCTGAATCCAATGCAAACTCTCTAGCTTAAAATTACTTAAGGCTCTTAATGAAGTGGCTCCCAATTCGTACTGACTCCTCTGCTATTACTCTCAAATCAAATTCAAATGTTTGACTTCAGCAGGTTTTCTTTTTGTTGCATCTCCGTGCTCTTATTCCTTCTGGGTTCCCTACTTGGGTGGCCAGTCTGTATCTCTCTATGAAAATTCTACTCATTATTGAAGGCCTAGCTCAAATTTAAATTCCCCTGGGCCACACCAGCTCATATGCACCTAGTTGTGCCCTAAATAGACTCTATGGAAGTCTATTGATATTCATTTACTTTGACCAAAATTCTTACACGACAAACTGATTACTTTTATTGGAGTGTTCAGAGTGGGTCTGTAGTTACAAGCAATACCACCGCACAAGCTTGAATCCTGAAAGTCACTTGTGGTCTCTCAATAATACATCCATAATTCTTCAACATTGTTCTTTTCAAAGAGTGAACCTAATTCTCATTCCCTTGAGTCTGGCTGGGCAGGACCAAGGGACTTGTTTCTAATGAGTCGAACATGGCAAAAGTGACAATGTTTGACTTCTGAGATTAGTTCAAAAAGAGACATTACGGCTTCTAGCTTTCCCTCTCTCCCATCCAACTTGTCCTTGGGAAAGACATCTGCCATGTTGTAAGGACGCTCAAGTAATCTTATGGAGAGTTCCATGTGTTAAGGAATATGAAGCTTTCTGCCCATAGCAAGGGGAGTGAACCATCCTGGACACAGATTCATCCCATCCCCTGAGAAATGTGAAGTCTCAGCTGACACCTTGATTGCCACACAGCTGAGAGGTATCCAAATTCCTAACCTATAGACACTGAGAAACTGTAAGTGTTGGTTGTTTGAAGCTGATTTGGGGGAAACTTGTTTTGCAGCAGTAGATAACAATCCAGTGTCCGTTACTCTTCTCCTCATCTTTCTTATACATCTTCATCATGAAAGCTTGAGTGTATGCTCTTCAGAATATATCCAAAAACCATCTACTTTTCCTCATCTCCACTGCCACTACAGTTGTCAGTCTCCATTGCCCTTCACTAAGTGATTTTCCTTAATTGTAGTTTCTGCTTTCATAATTTATCCCCCTACTCATCTCGCAGTAAATCCTTTATATTGCAGCCAGAGGGGTCTCTATGCAAACTGCAGCTATGCTCTACAATGGCCCAAACTCATACTGTGGTAGGCAGAATTCGAAGATGGCCCTGAGAAGTCTTGCCCCCAAGAATACATGCCATGTAGAATCCCTGCCCTTCATGGTGGGTAAGACAGTAAGTATGATGGATTTCACTCCTGTGATTAAGTTACATTGTATGACAAAGGTAAAGAGATTTTGCAAATGACATTAAAGTCTCAAATTAGTTGATTTTGGGTTAATCAAAATGATGATTATCCTGAGTGGGCCTGAATCAGGTGACTCCTAAAAAGGGACTGGGCTCTTCCTGAAGGGATAGGTTTGAAGCATGAGAGAAATTCCCTACTCATTATGAAGAAGACAGCTGCCTTGTTGTGGAAAGGGTCATGTGACAGGGAATAGTAGGTGACCTCTGGTTGTTGAGGTCCTTATTATAAAAACCTGAATTCTGCTAACAACCAGTGAGGTTGGACAAGGATCTTACACCTCAGGGGAGATCATAGTTCTAGATGATCCCTTGATTTCAGCTTTGTGAGATCTGAACAAAGAACCATACAGTGCTTAGTCTGTTGGCCCACTAAAGCTGTGAGGTAATAAATGTGGGTTGTTAAGCTACTAAATTTCTCACGCAGTGATAGCAAATTAATAGACATGCAAACCCCTTCATCACCCAAAAGACACAAGTGCATTGGTAAAGTAATCCATTGGAATAATTCTTGATTTGTACATTTGACTCAGCAATTTTTATTTCACAGTGTTGCACCTGAATATAATTTATCACTTTATCCTTATAATCTTCACGGCAGACTGCTTATTTTATTCCAGGAACTACTGAAGTGTACTGGAAATATTACTTCATTTAATCCTCTTAACAAACCTAGGAGGCTGATACTATTATTATCCCCATCTTACAGATGAGGGAGCTGCAGTACAGAGCCCTTACTCTCAACCACAGAGCATTGGGGCTGATGAGAAACTAATGCTTTAAGAGCTGTCACCCAACATTCATTTAGGGACTGAGAATAACACTCCTTTCTGGTAGTGAGGATGTAGCTGAAACACTGAAATTAAGAAAATGGGAACACCTGGAAAATGTGAATCTGATTATCTTCTTGCTTAGAATATTTAAGGTTGTTTTTTTTTTCCCCAAATATATTTATGATAAAACCTGAAACCTTTACTTTACCTCTAAGCCAATGCATGATGTGGTCTTTTCCTCTCTTACCAGCTATATTTCATGCTATGTAATTGAAAGTTTGTGAACTCATAATTCAACAGTCAACAAACATAGCAAAGGCCTATGAGTTATTCAAGCCCTTTTTATAGTGACAAATCTCTGCATGCAGAACAGACACATATTGAACACTTACTAAGTGCTAAGTCAAAGAAATTCAAGAATAATTATGACACGGCCCCCACTCTCAAGCTGTCAAGTAGAAAGGATGAACATGTAAGTGCTTAGAGTACAGATTGATAAGCACAGGCTAGAGAAATACAAATATTTGTAGAAAGAATACTGGCATTTAGTGTGCTTACCTGTTTTAATGCAAAAAGAATATATAATGTGCAACATAGTATGATAATGTATTTATATTGGTTCATTAATTTTGACAAATGTACCGTACTAATAGATGTAATAGGGGCACTGTCTGTGGAAGTATATTGGAACTCTGTAGTATCTTTGCAATTTTTCTAAAAATCTGGAACTATTCTAAAATTTTAGAAAATATTTTTAAAAAACAAGTCAGAAAAATACTTAGATGTCATTTTTATTTCCTCCACTTTGAAGCTGTGAAAACAGAGACTCTGAAAAGCTTGAGGCTTACCAAAGTCAAATAGCAATTGAGAAGCAGAACTGTGACCTGAGCCCAGTCTCAGTGTACTTTAATACTGACATGTGAGTTATTTTCCTAAAAAGAATCTCCCTTGAGAATCCTCAAGTTCTAATAGAACAGCTAGAGTCCCCAGTGGATGAGCTCATTTCTCTTGGATGCTGCCTCTAGTGTTTTAGGTGACAAAAGACATACGCTGAGCCTTAGGAATAGATGCTAGGAAATGCTAGAAAAGCCCAGCCCGAGTAATTTATAAAAGAAATAAACATTTACAACAACAAAGCTCAGAGCATTTAAAGCATACTTCGTGCTCTTAGCCTTTTGCAAAGACCATAAACTCCACGAGGACTCTGAAATGTGGCCTGTGACTTATAACCCTGATAGTATTCTGCACTGATTACATGTTGGAGGTACTTACGAATATTCATTGATTGAATACATCCATCCTAAGTACCATAATCAGTAAATCAAAGACTCAAATGGACAGTGAGAGAAAACACAGACTGAAGTCCACAGATCACATTTTCTATCTGCGATAACTCATGCTTCAATTCCATTGGCCTCCTTGTCCCTTTCTCATACACTGAGGCAGTTTGTGGCGGCATTATAAATAAAATCCACTTATAATTTTTCAGAAAATGATGCTTTTTTTCCTTCTGTAAAAAGCCAGGAAATCAATTTTATTTTGTGTTCAGAGCATCAAGGGCTCCTCTTGGGACACTGCCTGTCTGAAGTGGCTGCCCTCTTGATGCCTCTCTGGCCGTTCCTGTAAAAAGGAGCAGCTTTTTCTGGGGATTCTCTGAACAATCATTTCCTGATTGATCATTCTCTGCCAGGCTCTATGGTATGTACCAGAAATATAATGGTGAAAAAGACACAGCTTCTCCTTTACAGAATGTAGCTTTTTGTAGGACAGAAAAGGGAAGTTGTGGGACAAACAGATACTCACAGGTAATACACAAATAATGACATAAGTATCATCCTGATAAATGCCCTGGGGGGCAAGGGTGATCTCTCTTCTTGTGCCAGAGATGAAATGCAACTGGGAGACATAAGAGTTGGAAAAATGAAGAATTTTAAAACTCATGTTTAATAATAAAAAGTCCTGATACTGCAGGCCTAAACCAACGTTTACAGTGCAGTGTTTCAATGAAGGGGCCAAACAGACATGTGGCTTCTGCAGAGAATTAAAACCTGAAAAGACAGAGGGCAAAAGAATGATTGACCCACACATGCTCTGTTTCTTGTCTCTTCTTCACCAATCACATCAGCACACGCTTCTCTTCTAGGACAGTGTGAGTGAGGCAACAGAGAGATGAGAACACCATTCCTGTGAGTGGAGAGTGAGGAGAGGGCAGGGAAGGAAAGATCTGACAGAGGAAGCCATACAGCTACATTGTGCTGAGAATGATGAATGGTAATTAGAGAGAGAAATGGGGAGTAAGACCTCATCATACAATGATTTTAGGTCACGTTAAAAATGTTTCCCCCTCATCTCCTAAATGTAACTATAATTTATGATTTGGGAACAATCATATCTATCTATCTATCCAGTTTGCATTTTAAAAGTAGTTCTTTGGCAAAAGAATAGAAAAATCTGACTCTTCCTGTGGCCCAGTAAGAAATCATGGTGGTTTGTATCAGACTGATGATTAATGAAGAGTGAGAACGTTTGTCATATTTAAAAATTGGTTGTGGGGGAAACAGAAAGACTAGTTTATTGAATGTGGAAAGGGCAGTGAGGTCAAGGAAAGTGGAGGAAGACACCCAAGATTCTAGTCTACACAAGGTGAATGGCAGTTCCACATACCAAGAGAGGGACCCTCGATGAGGAGTGGGAAGAAAGGTATGAACTTTGTTTTAAACTGTTTCATTGCAAGTGCCTTATAATATCCAAGGAAGATGGAAGGCAGGCAGTGGGGTTATATGCATCGGGATCTTGGAGGAGTGACTGTTGCTTCTTGTTATGACTAATTTTGGGTTTGCCTTGCCATCCCCCATATGGCTTCCCTGTTTTTTCATCACCTGTGTAACCAATCAATATATTGCATTTTCTTTGTCCGAAGTATCTACAGCAGTATCTGTTTTCATGCCTGGACCCTGACTGAGGGTCTAGTTTGAACATAGTGGTGTCCCCACAAAAAAAAAAAAAAAAAAAAAAAAGAAAAGAAAAAGGAGAAAGCTGGAAAAGAAGACACTGAGAAAGTTCAAAAGCAGAATGAAAACCTGAAGTGTTTGGTGTCATAGAAAACAAGAGAAAGTGCTATTTCAATAAAACAATATGCAAATATATTAAATGCTCATGAGGTATTTAATATATGCTCATGAGCATATATTAAACGCTCCCGAACTTGATAACTTGGACACCATGTTAGCATTGACCGATCTGGTATAATGGCGAGAAGTCAGACTTAGGGTGGGTAGAAGAAGGGTGTGAGGAGAAGGCAAGAGAATGAGCATGTTCCTTCAACTATTGAGTAGTTTAGTTATAAAAGGAGAGAAGAGGAGAGATGAGATTGAGGGAGAGATGATGGCGAGAGAGAAAGAGGGGTGGGGAATAAGCAGGCTACGGTGACTGTGAGGGTTTGTTCTGGCTATTTTTGTTCAGTTTGTTTCATTGAGTTTGGTTTCTTGGTTTGATGGCTGATTAGTTTTCTGTTTGTTGCCATGAAAAATTACCACAAACTAAATTAACTTAATTAATTACCACAAACTTAAACTAACAAACTATCACAAGCATAAACAACACAAATTTATTATGTTACAGAGCTGAAGAGCAGACGTCTGACAAGGGTCTCTCCAGGCTAAGGTCAAAGTGTTGACAGGGCTCTGCTCCTTTCTGGAGACTCTAGGCAGGATCTGCTTCTTGCCTTTTCCAGCTTCAAGAGGCCACCCATACCCCCTGGCTCATGGTTCCCTTTTTCCATCTTCAAAGCCAGCAAATCCAAATGGAGTCCTTCTTACAATGTGTGACCCTGGCCTCTTCTTCTGCCTTCCTTGTCCACTTTCAAGAACACTTGCAACACAGCTGGCCTACCCAGATAATCCAGGACAAACTTTCTATTTCAAGGTGAGCTAGTTTCTAACTTGAATCTCAGTGGCCATGTAAGCTAATATATTCACACGGTTCATGATGAGGGTGTGAATATTTTGCTGGGACATTTTTCTGCCTACCACAAAAACAAATATGGGCCAGATATAAATGCTGAGCCCTTAAAAGGAAGAGATTAAAAATACGAGAAAGAAGGTAATAACAGGGTGAGGTCCCCTTCATATAAAAAGTAATCCAGGGCCTACTAGAATGCCATTTCTGACCATAATGCGTGGTGGGCAGGAATGCTCTCACTTGAAGCTTTCTCTTTTCTTCATGAAATGTGAAGTTAAGCCACTGCTTGAAGGAGAGAAGGTAGAGCGGAGGGCTCAAGCATCTAAGGGCAGGGGAGAAGATGTGGAGCCACCATGAGAAGTGAGAGAGACAGCTACAGAAGCAAAAGTGTTCTGAATGTCAAATAGCCGATTCCAGCCAAACATAACAACCAGAATGATAATTTTTCATGATCCCTTTTAAGTTCAACATTTACTTTTTACATAAATCAACCTAAGTTATATATCAAAGTTCATCTTCACTTTGTGAGTGGCTGATACGACAGTTACCTTTCTAGAGAAAGCTCAGTGGCATTGGAGGGACATAAATGATGCCGTGTAATTGTAAAACTGAAATGAACAAAAGAAAGAAACAAACAAATGTGTAGGAGAAGGAAGCCTGGAAAAAGGAAGACTGGAGTTTCATTTTTAATTTTTACTCTGAGCAACTCAGGATCCAGAGATCTGAGTATCCTGAAATAGTACAGAAATGCTTTCTTTGGGAATCCGAGAAAAGATGCCAGAAGGGAAGGTTCCCTGGGGTCTCTCCTTATTTGTTCCCCAGCATTCTCCCTCTTCCCCCATTGAACTTTCCTGTTCTACCCTTCACTTTCAGAAGTGGCGAGGCCCCCGCTGGCGGTACGGGCTTGAAAGCCGTGACTGCTGTTCTTGATCACTGACATGAAATTTGCTTAAAAACCCAAATCCGTAAAACAGGCTTGGCCTGAAATCTTCATAAATAGCATTGAACAATATAAGCTGCACACTACTGAAGCTTTCATCTATGGGGGAATAAATTATTTCAGTACCAGGAACCCGGAAAGAGAAGGGAGAAAAGAAGGTATTTGAACAGAAAGCTGACAAAAGTTCCTTTGATACAGTTCCTGCTGACACCCTGGGCAAGATGTTCCTTGTGTAAGATAGACACAAAATGCATTAAGAGATATTATGCTGTACACTCCAATTAGTATCACTGGTATCCCTTTGCTAGCTCATTGTCCAAAAAATTAATTTTATTGTTTCCAGAACTTTGAACAAACTCATACAATCTTTCAAGCAGATGTACGAGGCATTAAAAACCACAATTACATTACTTCAAAGCCATAATTTAAAAGTTTGGTCCTAGTTCCAGGTCTACCATTGATTTCTAAGAGAAACACACTTCAGACCTGATAGAAGCCCTAATAAATTACCAGCTTTGAGCAAAATAAGTTTAGCTTCCCATAAAGAATAAAACAGGGTTTTATTGTGAGAAAAGGAGAAGACTAAATGATTGTAAATTTGTATTGCGCTTTTATAACCACTTGGGTTTGAAGTCAAATATAATTTGACATTTTATTGATATTTCCAGTGTTTAAAGCTGACAAGAAGTACATTAAATTTTACCATGTAAATCTGATATGACAATAAAAAGCCTTTCGCCCTTCTCATTGGAATTGTTGCAGTAAAATGAAATAAGGAGTACTATCAAGAAAATGAATTTTTTTTTCCCTTTCTGGAAACCGTTCTTTAAGAAAAGATGTCAGGATTGAAGATGTCCTCTTTTCTACTGGATTAGACTTTTCCTCCCAAGTGGTGATTCTTGCAACACTTGCTAGTAGGCCACGAGATAAGCCTTATGCCTCCGATTCTATTGCTCTTCTGACAAGAGCAGTGAGTCCAACGCTCTGGACCATTTTCCTAGGGCTGTTGTGACAAATTAACACAAGCTGGGTGGTTTACAACAACAAAAACTTCCAGTCTTACAGTTCTGGAGCTAGAAGTCCAAAATCAAGGTGTTGGCCTGGCCAGGCTCGCGAACTTTTTCACCATAAGCATCTTTGCTGTCTACATCTTTGCTGCAAGAATTTGTGTAGCAAACATTTTCACTGCATAACTAATTGGTCATAAGGCAATTCTGCCACAGAAGATAAAAAAAAAAAAACTGTTGACAGTTGGGTTTGACAGTTTAGTTTCATCAACTGATGAGTTTGTTTCATTTCTCCATCGGTACAGTGCTTCCATTTTTCTATTATATAAATCTTAGCTCTCATGGTGGTCTATACAGTGGCCTAGTTTTGAGCCCACATTTCTCACAGAACTTTGGAATGTCTATCAGTGGACATGTGGCCAAGAACAAACAACACCATGGAAGAGCTTTGCCACGCAACACCAAGCCGAGTTACAAATATGAACCCTAGTATTTGGCAAGGGAAACCTATCTTAATAAAGGAAGAAATTTCAGCAAAAAAAAAAAGAAAAAGAAAGTGTGATGCCAAATAAGGGGACAAATGAACAGGTGAAAAAGAATGTATAACACTGAACAGAATAATGAGGGAAAGACTTTGCAGACAAGTGGTTATGTACAATATAAAAAATTAAGTCAGTTATTTGCAAAGTATTGCCATGAATCTATACTATACATTTGGAATGTACTCAAGAATTTTATATAATAGTTTTTGAAATTTTGTTATTCATTTTTCATGTCTCATTATGCCATTTTTAGTGAATGTCTCCCTTTTATTTTTCATGATTTTATCTTTTACAGCAAAACTGCATTTTGGCCAAATAGTGATGTGGCAAAAAATAATATAAAATAAAATAAAAAATAATTAAAATAGAATCGAATAAATGTTTGCATCAGAAAATGCTTGTAGAGACAATACTTGTAGCAGAGGTGCTTGAAGGAAAACTACAGCCATGCTCTCTCCGAGCCCTGAATAGACCCTTCCTTGTCTACTTTCAGCTTCTGATGGTTCGCTAGCAGTCTCTGGTGTTCCTCAGCTAGCAGCCACACAACTCCAATCTTTGCCTTGCTTGTCACATGGCACTCTCCCAGTGTGTGTCTGTCTTCATATGGCCATCTTTTTTTTTCCCCTAAGATTTTCATTTATTTATTTGACAGGAGAGAGAGCACAATTACGGGGAGCAGCAGGCAGAGGGAGAAGGAGAAGTAGGCTCCCTCCCAAGTGGGGACCCTGATGCAAGGCTCCATGCAAGGCTTGATCCCAGGACCCCAGGACCATGACCCAAGCCAAAGGTAGAGGCTTAATGACTGAGCCACCCAGGCACCGCACATGGCCATCTTTTTATGAGGACACCAGACACACTGGAGTAGGGGTCCACCTCCATCTATGATCTTGCTTCAATTCATCATATCCACAAAGATACTTTTTCCAAACAAGACCACATTCTGAGGTTCCAGGGATTGGATCTCCAATCTTTCTTGGGGGGGGGGGAATTCAACTCTATCACAATCTTTATTTGAAGTCAACAACACAAAGGCATTGACTGCCATGGAGCACACAGATATGGCTCACACAGTGTTCTCTGCACTAAACACGTTATCGTCAAGATGTTTCCAGTAAGCTATACATATTAAAAGAAGAATCTGGGTCTTACTACACGTGGTGCTCACATTCTGTCTCACAACCACCCATTTGTTGTCACAGCAAAAACATCATTGGACATTGATGAAATTAAACATAAAGGCAGAATGTAATATAATATACTTACAGCAGACTCAGTCAGGACATAAGACCTACAAGGACTGAGCAGGATCAAAAATTGCACTTATGTCTAAGCACAAAAGTCATACTATAGCCTTTCCATCAAGAACAATAAAAAAATCCTCCATCCAGGATAGAGGACCCCTCCTAGTGAAATCTGACTTCTAGGAGAGTAACAAATCATCTTTCAATATAAGTGTATTTCATGCAATATTTGTTTATCTGAACTCAACATTTAATCGGTTTCCTGTATTTGACCTTGATAAATCTGGCAACTCTATCCATGATGCTGTTATTGCCTATTAAGAGTTTTTTTCAGCTATTTCCTGGTGTCATGGTGGAGTGTGGGTGACACAGTAAAGGCGCACATAGAAAAATAAGCATCCACTAGGTTCACTTATCTTTTGCAATGTTTCACTACAAAAGTCTCACATTTAGCAAGGTTGAGAATAGAAATATAAAAGTGTGTCTGTGTGAGCATGTGTGTATATATATATACACACACATTTATAGTATATGTATATGTATGTGTATTTATACTATGAATTTATACATATACATAAATGTATGGCATGTGCATATATATTGAACTGAACTCTTTCTGCCAAAATTCATATGTTGAAGCCTTAGGCCCCAGCGTGACTGTATTTGGAAACAGGGCCTTTAAGGAGGTAATTCAGGTTAAATGAGATGAAAACGTTGGGGCTCTAGAAAAAAAAAGGGGGGGTTTGGGGCTCTAGTCCCATAGGACTAGTGTCCTTAGAGGAAGAGACACTAGAGAGCTTTCTCTCTCTGCACACACAGAAAGGAAAGACCATGTGGAAACACAATGAGAAGGCAGCCATGTACAACTAGGGAGAAAAGTTTCACAAGAAACCAACTTTAGTAGTACCTGATCTTAGAAGTTCAGCTTCTAGAAATGTAAGAAAGTAAACAATTGTGTTAAGCTACCCAGTCTGTAGTGTTTTATTATGGTAGCCCAAGCAGACCAGCACTATATAATTTTGTACACACACATACACACACACACACACGCACACACGCAGATAAATGTGTGTATGAGCATATGGTTGTGTATGACCAAGAAAAAGTTCAGTATTGCTCTGAAATAAATGGATATTACCTATTTAATTTTCAACATTAGTAGTAGCCATCAGAAAGACTTCTGGAAATTTTTCAAAAACTTGGGTCTACATGCAATGTTTTAAGCTTAAAAAGTGCTTACTGATAATCAACATCAGTTTCTGATGTCTGCTTGGAATTACCCATTTTCTGTATGGGTATTTCTTTATAGTTGAGAACTTACCCTTTTGAATGCATTGCAAAATGTGAACATCATGATTTTGTCTCCTTACTTTGAATTTTGTGTTTACTTTCATACGTCATATGAAATCTATGATAATATACATTCAATAGAACCTTCACTGGAATAAATTAAAGGAGGACTTATTTGCACATTTAACTGGAAGGACAAGGTGTAGAGAGTTTATTCAGCAGCTCTAGAGTAGTGGCAAATAAGGACCTGCTTTCCTTCTGTAGCCTCCCCTGGTCATCAGAAAGTGGCTCTCTACAATACCTATAAGCATGGGCTGCTTCTTCTACAACCCAAGAGAGAGAGACATGGTATAGAAGCCTTCCCAAAGGGTGAGAAAAACCTTCACTCCCCAGAACACTTGAACGAACTTCACTCAAATCTTGATGGTCCATCTCTGTATACACTCCCGTGACAACCAACAGCTATGACTGAAGGATTGGATCATCTGATTAGTTTCAGCCTGAGCCTAGTGCCTTGACCCATAGCCCTAGACACAGAAAAACATTCAGCTTTGCCCAAACACAAGAGCTACATGGGTAAATAATGCGTCCTGGTAACCCACAGCCTCCCTGAGGAGACATACTGCATTGCTTTTCTTTCCTAAGATTTCATTATGAGATTTTTCAAACATAAAAAAAATGGGAAGAGTTACATTATGAACATCCATATACCATCATGTAGGTTGTGCAACTGAAAATTGGTTACATTTGCTTTATCACACATCTAGCCATCTCTCCATTGCATTAGGTTTTGATGATCGTATAAAGGTATCGGTGCTTACAAAATCCAACATATTTCTAAAGTCAATTACATTTGTATGAGCTTATAATGCATTTGTTCTCAAACTCCTTTCACAAGCTAAGTGAAGTTTGATCATCAAGCTACACATTTTGCATTCAGAGCTCAGAATTTTAAGCCTCTAGAGGAGCAGTTTTGGGCACTGAAGTTCTCATTCTAGTGAATCATGTTTGGATAATTCTCCTGCAAATCAAAAGATTTTCTGTAGATCTTGCCATTTACATCAATTTTCTTTGATTGTGGATTCAACACACCCATGCTTTAAAAGGTGTCTAAACTTATTACAGTTTCCAATTTCTCAAAGTTCTGCCTCTATGAAACTTGATCACTTTTACTGATTCCAATGGGTTTCGTACATTTGTTCTTCCAAAGCACAATTCGATTATCCCCTCCCTTCATAGTGCTCCCAGACTCCCACATTTAGCCCCAGGCTAATCTGTCCACCTTAGTGTGATTGTACATTTCTTTATGATAACATTTATCATGTCATAATTACCATTATTTTTTATGAGCCTGTCACCCTGACCACAGCATTTTTATTACCAAGCTCCAGTTTTGTAGTTTCTGTCCCATAGTGGGAAGTCTATAAAGGTTTGTAGAATTCAATTTAAATCAAGAGATATAAGTTGGACCTGGGATTTTTCAACACTAGAAACTAATAAGAACAATCACGTGTAACTACTTCTAAAAACCCCCATTATATGCTTTAGAAATCAAACTCAGTTTAGCAAGATATTGGGTTCTCTATTACAAATCACACTCTTCTTGGAATCACATAAAAGAAAACCAACCTAGCTATCACACCTGTTTTATTAAACCACAAATAGCATTTAGAATCATGAGTCAACATGGAAAAGTGTAGGCACTGAGCTAACGTGCCAGCGTTCATGTCCAGACTCTGCTCCTTTCTAGTTGTAAGACCTTGAGAAAATTACTAAAACTTTCACTGCTCAGTTTCCACTTCTGTAAAATGGAGATAGTATGACTACCTATCTCCTTGGGTTGCTGTGAGTGTTAAATACATTAATTCACATAAAATTTATAGTATCTTACACATACTAAGTTCCCAGTGTGTTGGTTTTTAAAAGAAAAGATGTAGTAGAGAGTATCCACTGCTTTAATAAAATCCAAACCTCCCCATTCTCATTTTTTTTTTCTTTTAACAAAATCCGGATTCATCCAGGTGGCTATAGAGATCCCTTGATCTCAGGATGGTAAGACTCCATCATAGCCCCAGGGACTAAACCATGCTGCTCTAATTCCCTGCCCTAGCACTTTGTCTGTGACGGGAAAGGAGTGGCCAATGAAGGTTAACTGGGAGACTCTGGATGGGGCATCCAGGATAAGTTTTTGTTTTGTTTTGTTGTTGTTTTAGTCATTAAAATGTATAGATGTGACTAGCTCGGCCCTCTCTCTTTTTCCCTTTTTCTTTCTTCCTGTCTATATTGCCAAGGGAAGAAGCTACAGGGTCACCAGGACAGAAGCTGGCATGCCAAGAAAGGCAGAGAAGACAAATGGAGAGAGTTTTCACCTGTGATTACATCACTGAGTTGCTGCAGTAACATTAAATTATCTACCTCTAGATTTTTGTTATGAGTGAAGAATACCTGCTGTGATTTAATTACTGTCCTTGAGGTTTTTGATACTCTTAGTCAAGACAATCCAATTGGTACCAACAACGCAATATAGCATACCTTGGTGCAGTACATAATAACAACATTCTCAATGATGAGAGAAAAAATCTAGAGTAGTAAATACCATGTTTTAAATGCTTTATAAGTTAGAGGTTCATAGGTCATCATGAGTCTAGTCTCTGTGTGAGTCCATTAACTTTCCCTCTTCTACAGATAAAAGTTGTATCATCAATCTTAAAAGACTGCTTTTTCTTAGCTTGGCCTTTAACTACAATGAACTAGGGAGGAGGAGAAAATAGATCACTTGGAGTAGATTCCCACCCTCTACAGAAAAGATAAATCTAACAGATAACCTTATGTTTGAATATGCAATAACAGCTCACTTAAAACCCAAGAAGTATATTTCTAAAGTGAAATACTTTAAACAATAGAAAATTTAGGGCACTGATATTTATGTTAGCCAATGACAAAGCCATAAAACAAATTTGAGAGTGTTCAACTTTGGAATTCGTTCATTCAACAGATGTTCATTAAATCTGTATCATTTGTGAGATACTATGAACAAGACAACACCATCTTTATGCTCACTGGCCTTTCTATTTAATGGGAGGAGAAATATTTTTGAGGGTTTTTAATGTAAGGGAAAGGAAGATGAAGATTGGAGTGAGTTATGTGAGAAGCCAAGGTATGGCTGGAGACTAGATTTTTCCCCACGCACATGAAAGATGTGATCAGAAGAAAGGTTGTTAGTGTTGATGCCAATAGCAAAAAAGAAGTTTGAATTTCTGGAAGGAATCAACTTTTGAAATGGGTTTCATTTATAGACTCAAAAGGCCTTCACAGAATTTGCTTTCCACTTGCCCCAATTACATTCATTTGTCCTTTCTTTCAGTTCAGCTTTTTGAAGTGAGAAGTATAAATTCTAGCCAGGTCCCTGGTCCAACCTTTAGAGAATTCCCCTCTGGAAAAGGAGTTGCTAAATATTGCATGTGCCATTCTCCTACAGCGCCCTAAGGGGAGGGGGCTTTCCAATATCCGCATAAACCACAACTGTATAGTTTACAGAATCTTTGCCTTCTTCAAATGCAGTCATTCTAACAGCACATTTTTTAAAGATTTCGTAGAAGAAAAATTGCACCCAACCAGTTTGAAAGGAAGGAAGACTTTATTCAAAACTATTGCAATGAAGGAGAGAGATTGAATTCACTTCTAAAGTTTATGCCTAGAGGCAAGCTAGTGGAAAAGCACTGGAGGTCATTAATGGGGAGGTTGGTCTCTGTGATTAAGTAAGCTGTATTTGCTAATTGACCTTTATCAAAGTTAGGTTTCAACCCTTTCAAAAAGGATGGAAAATCAGGGAGCTATCTTTCTAGATAATTACATTTCAAAGGAATGACTCCCAGGCTCTTGAGAAAGACATTTAGTAGAAGATTTACATCTCAAAGGGGCAAAGGAAGAATTTACAATTCTAAGTTTTCAAAAGTAAATGATCTAGGAAAAGGGAGATCAGGGGCCTACCATCAGAAAGAAATCTGTCTAAAGTTGAGTCAGGTTGAGGGTAGCAACCATTAAGGATGTTTTTGTGGGTTTCTTATTATCATCATCCCTGAGATGGTAGCATCCAGCATTGCCCCATGGAGGAACAGCAAGGTGCCTTTCACTGGGCAACTGCCCCAAATTGCATTTAACCTTATGCATTTTTTGGAAATTTTCACATCTCATCTTTTTTTGCAAAGCTCCCATGTCACTTATTCCTTCTCTTTAAAACAGAAATTTAAAGTGAGGTTGATTCAGAATGGAAGAAGAGATACCACTACATATTTAAATATCCCCAAATAGATGAAAACAGGTGGGGAAATCCATTAAAAGTCATCCCCTGAAGCCAGACTTCTCTCTACCCTCCTACTCCCATTCTCTCCAGTACTCCCCAATAGAAGCAATTTTCACCCTTTTATCAACTCTTGGCGTTTAAAACAGAGACGATTTTATGTGTAACAATATCAATCATTAGCTTATATTGTGATATAAACCATAAAGCTATAGTAATTTCAGAGACATTCATTTCCTTCAGTGGCTTTGTGCAGGATTAAATATTAAGCAGTTGCATATAGATACCCTTGTTCACTATCCATTCTTTTCATGCTTGCTTTTCTTCTTGCTAAAGACAAAGAATTCTGAAGGGTCAGCACCCCTTCTTTTTCTATTACCGCACACCCAAACTGTTGATTCCAACTTACCTTCTCATCCGCAGCTTTATGTTACTCTGTTTGCTCCCTTTTTATATCACTCGCTAATCCTTATTATAGTCTGATCTGGAAAGAATATGGAAATCTCTACTTGACTGTAGTATGACTGACAGTTTTATGTGTAACTATTAGGAACCTCTCTATAAACTCAAGGAGTTGGAGTGTGTGATGAAAAGGAACTTTCACTAGTCCTAAAGAAATTTTCTGCTTCCCCTCTCAGAAAGGAGAAAAACCACAAATGTAACCTCTGGCAGGCTAACGTGCTACATACTCAGACTTTTTTTCTTACAACATCTGCCTTCTGGCAATGAGATTCTCATTTGCATTTCTAAAGTAGCTCCTATTGGCTTTGACTACATTTCTAAAAATACTTTAGGTCTGTCTCCATTTATATTTGAATCCAGATAACTCTGCTCATCCTAAGTGTTGCTCTCTGGAGGATAATGAAGGACATATCTTCTTATAAAATAGTGGACAAAACATATATTACGTTTCTGTAAAAACATACAGAAGTGCAGCCACAGCTGCTAGAGATCAGTATCTGGAGAAGGTTTTAATATGTTTCCAAAACATATTAACATGTTTCAAGGGGAAGGGGTGTTAGTTTCACAAAGGATTCCTAAGAAGTGAGATAACTGATCAGAAGAAACAAAGCTATCTTCTTTTGGTCTCATAATGAGATGGATTTCACACACAGGCACACACACACAAACACCCAATTGTCAAGAACTATGGAACTGTTAAAGGAAATATAAAAATAGATTTGTAGCTAGGAACTTGTAAAAGAGAACCTATGATAATGAAGCTTTAACATGTGGCGTGTCCTAGTCATTTCTCCAGAGTATTCTCATCTAATCACAGACAGAGGTGCTGAATCCTCTAGTCCCCTCAAATGGAATTGCTCCAACATGTAATCAAAGTATGCAGCATTAGCTTTCTGACAAAAGTCAGAATCTCTCCTTCTGGAAGAATGTGAAATCAATGCTGCCATTAGTTCTTGTAAAGAATAATTGACATAAATCTGTCTCAATTAGCATTGATGCATTGATGTACATATTATATATGTAGAGAGATATATATTTATATATTCCAGCATGCCATAATCTCACCTTAGCTTTTCTGTCTCTTAGCTGATGCTTTGTGACTGTATTCTTTGCCCCTAAGAAGAGATATTGAAGGTTAAGTGGCACCACATGTTGGGTTCACCTCAATGTGTTTCCATGTTCTCTATGATGACAATCCTGAGTCCTAACCATGTGAAGCCCTGGGCTCCAATTTTAATCTCTCCAGCTAAAATTGTTGAAAGTTCTGTTGAGCTTTCCAACATCTTGTGGCCTCCATCTTGACTTCTCAGCCTCTTGGTTCTGTATCTGTTGGAGATCTTGGTTCTTTAAGCACCAGATTTCCTATTGGTTCTCTGATGCCTTCATACCTTCAGACATATTTTTTAACATTCTATCCATAATTTATAGTTGATTTTGGCAAAACAGTTGCTCTGCTATAAGGTAATCTGTCATAGCTTCGAGCAGAGTTTGTTTGTTTGTTTTCATGATATAATTAGATAGCTCTAGTTTACATTTGATGTAAAAAAATATTCCTAGATCACCCTTGTTCATATACTCTAGGAATGGTCCCCTCAGCTTTTGCATCTGCTCTGATTGTTCCACACAGGGCCCTATTATATAATGCACTGGTTTCTTTCTAGAATCCCTATAGAATCATGGGAAAGAACCAAACTTTTGGCCTGGCCCACTTCATTTCCAATTTAGTAGCAAGCATCTAGATGTCCCATTGACCACAAAATGACTAAACACCCCCAACCTTCTTGCTTCACCCTGACACATGTACTGCTGTGATGTAGTCTTAAGTGAGGCTTCTGCAGATCTTGTAAGAACTTCTAAGCCTTACCCTTAATAATTCTTCTGAGTGAAGCAAGGGGACTAGACCTTAATACTTCCATGTAACTCTGTCTGCAAACCCTTCATTCCTGAAGAGAGATATGGGTAGTGCATTGCAATATCAACCACAAAAATATATGGTCAATTCCTCATGTTTCTTGGAACTTATAACCATCCAGTTTTGAATTTTCAAAATGACAAGGTGAAATGTTTTCAAGACCTACAGGCACTAAAGACAATTAAGTACCTAGTATTCATTTCAGAAATGGAAGTTCCAGGTGCCTCAAGACCAACTGAATCCTACTTTAACAATGAAATTCTTCCCTGCTGTGATTAATCTTTCCTGTTTGTCAGCGTTTTTGAGTTTTTCATAAGATAATTCAATGGTCTTATTTGTAAAAGGAATTCAGGAACTCATGCAATTGTCTCCAGTGGGAGAACATCTGTTCTTACCGGATTAAATTGTCCAGGTCTCTTATGAAATTTTGTTTTATATCTTCCCAATAGTTCCAAGGAGGTTTCTGGTACTTTATACATTTTCCTGCATAGAAATTTCAGAAAGTACTATAGAATTTTACATCCCCATTTATAGGAATAGTTACAGAGTGCATTTTTTTCTGTGTTCAAATGTTGGAAAATACAGCAACCTCAGTACCTCTTCACTTAACGAAGTTACTCACGTAAGCAATCCCCATGGTGCGTGTTCTCTTTATTTTCTATTTTAGTGAAAAATGGAAGAAGAGAAAGTCATGTGAATTTGGGAATGTAATTAGTCTTGGCATAGCCCCGGGTCATAGCCCTGGCTCACTGTGCATGCACTTACAGATGTATAAAGAAAGCTAGTATCCCCACACCAGGGATAGCGCTATAAAACTAAGCCTTCACATAAATTTGTCAAGACTGTTGTACATATAAACTACAAGCCTTGGCTTTACCCCAACTAAATCACATCAGAAGTGTTTGCNCAGAGGGAGAAGGAGAAGTAGGCTCCCTCCCAAGTGGGGACCCTGATGCAAGGCTCCATGCAAGGCTTGATCCCAGGACCCCAGGACCATGACCCAAGCCAAAGGTAGAGGCTTAATGACTGAGCCACCCAGGCACCGCACATGGCCATCTTTTTATGAGGACACCAGACACACTGGAGTAGGGGTCCACCTCCATCTATGATCTTGCTTCAATTCATCATATCCACAAAGATACTTTTTCCAAACAAGACCACATTCTGAGGTTCCAGGGATTGGATCTCCAGTCTTTCTTGGGGGGGGAGAAATTCAACTCTATCACAATCTTTATTTGAAGTCAACAACACAAAGGCATTGACTGCCATGGAGCACACAGATATGGCTCACACAGTGTTCTCTGCACTAAACACGTTATCGTCAAGATGTTTCCAGTAAGCTATACATATTAAAAGAAGAATCTGGGTCTTACTACACGTGGTGCTCACATTCTGTCTCACAACCACCCATTTGTTGTCACAGCAAAAACATCATTGGACATTGATGAAATTAAACATAAAGGCAGAATGTAATATAATATACTTACAGCAGACTCAGTCAGGACATAAGACCTACAAGGACTGAGCAGGATCAAAAATTGCACTTATGTCTAAGCACAAAAGTCATACTATAGCCTTTCCATCAAGAACAATAAAAAAATCCTCCATCCAGGATAGAGGACCCCTCCTAGTGAAATCTGACTTCTAGGAGAGTAACAAATCATCTTTCAATATAAGTGTATTTCATGCAATATTTGTTTATCTGAACTCAACATTTAATCGGTTTCCTGTATTTGACCTTGATAAATCTGGCAACTCTATCCATGATGCTGTTATTGCCTATTAAGAGTTTTTTTCAGCTATTTCCTGGTGTCATGGTGGAGTGCGGGTGACACAGTAAAGGCGCACATAGAAAAATAAGCATCCACTAGGTTCACTTATCTTTTGCAACGTTTCACTACAAAAGTCTCACATTTAGCAAGGTTGAGAATAGAAATATAAAAGTGTGTCTGTGTGAGCATGTGTGTATATATATATACACACACATTTATAGTATATGTATATGTATGTGTATTTATACTATGAATTTATACATATACATAAATGTATGGCATGTGCATATATATTGAACTGAACTCTTTCTGCCAAAATTCATATGTTGAAGCCTTAGGCCCCAGCGTGACTGTATTTGGAAACAGGGCCTTTAAGGAGGTAATTCAGGTTAAATGAGATGAAAACGTTGGGGCTCTAGAAAAAAAAAGGGGGGGTTTGGGGCTCTAGTCCCATAGGACTAGTGTCCTTAGAGGAAGAGACACTAGAGAGCTTTCTCTCTCTGCACACACAGAAAGGAAAGACCATGTGGAAACACAATGAGAAGGCAGCCATGTACAACTAGGGAGAAAAGTTTCACAAGAAACCAACTTTAGTAGTACCTGATCTTAGAAGTTCAGCTTCTAGAAATGTAAGAAAGTAAACAATTGTGTTAAGCTACCCAGTCTGTAGTGTTTTATTATGGTAGCCCAAGCAGACCAGCACTATATAATTTTGTACACACACATACACACACACACACACGCACACACGCAGATAAATGTGTGTATGAGCATATGGTTGTGTATGACCAAGAAAAAGTTCAGTATTGCTCTGAAATAAATGGATATTACCTATTTAATTTTCAACATTAGTAGTAGCCATCAGAAAGACTTCTGGAAATTTTTCAAAAACTTGGGTCTACATGCAATGTTTTAAGCTTAAAAAGTGCTTACTGATAATCAACATCAGTTTCTGATGTCTGCTTGGAATTACCCATTTTCTGTATGGGTATTTCTTATAGTTGAGAACTTACCCTTTTGAATGCATTGCAAAATGTGAACATCGTGATTTTGTCTCCTTACTTTGAATTTTGTGTTTACTTTCATACGTCATATGAAATCTATGATAATATACATTCAATAGAACCTTCACTGGAATAAATTAAAGGAGGACTTATTTGCACATTTAACTGGAAGGACAAGGTGTAGAGAGTTTATTCAGCAGCTCTAGAGTAGTGGCAAATAAGGACCTGCTTTCCTTCTGTAGCCTCCCCTGGTCATCAGAAAGTGGCTCTCTACAATACCTATAAGCATGGGCTGCTTCTTCTACAACCCAAGAGAGAGAGACATGGTATAGAAGCCTTCCCAAAGGGTGAGAAAAACCTTCACTCCCCAGAACACTTGAACGAACTTCACTCAAATCTTGATGGTCCATCTCTGTATACACTCCCGTGACAACCAACAGCTATGACTGAAGGATTGGATCATCTGATTAGTTTCAGCCTGAGCCTAGTGCCTTGACCCATAGCCCTAGACACAGAAAAACATTCAGCTTTGCCCAAACACAAGAGCTACATGGGTAAATAATGCGTCCTGGTAACCCACAGCCTCCCTGAGGAGACATACTGCATTGCTTTTCTTTCCTAAGATTTCATTATGAGATTTTTCAAACATAAAAAAAATGGGAAGAGTTACATTATGAACATCCATATACCATCATGTAGGTTGTGCAACTGAAAATTGGTTACATTTGCTTTATCACACATCTAGCCATCTCTCCATTGCATTAGGTTTTGATGATCGTATAAAGGTATCGGTGCTTACAAAATCCAACATATTTCTAAAGTCAATTACATTTGTATGAGCTTATAATGCATTTGTTCTCAAACTCCTTTCACAAGCTAAGTGAAGTTTGATCATCAAGCTACACATTTTGCATTCAGAGCTCAGAATTTTAAGCCTCTAGAGGAGCAGTTTTGGGCACTGAAGTTCTCATTCTAGTGAATCATGTTTGGATAATTCTCCTGCAAATCAAAAGATTTTCTGTAGATCTTGCCATTTACATCAATTTTCTTTGATTGTGGATTCAACACACCCATGCTTTAAAAGGTGTCTAAACTTATTACAGTTTCCAATTTCTCAAAGTTCTGCCTCTACGAAACTTGATCACTTTTACTGATTCCAATGGGTTTCGTACATTTGTTCTTCCAAAGCACAATTCGATTATCCCCTCCCTTCATAGTGCTCCCAGACTCCCACATTTAGCCCCAGGCTAATCTGTCCACCTTAGTGTGATTGTACATTTCTTTATGATAACATTTATCATGTCATAATTACCATTATTTTTTATGAGCCTGTCACCCTGACCACAGCATTTTTATTACCAAGCTCCAATTTTGTAGTTTCTGTCCCATAGTGGGAAGTCTATAAAGGTTTGTAGAATTCAATTTAAATCAAGAGATATAAGTTGGACCTGGGATTTTTCAACACTAGAAACTAATAAGAACAATCACGTGTAACTACTTCTAAAAACCCCCATTATATGCTTTAGAAATCAAACTCAGTTTAGCAAGATATTGGGTTCTCTATTACAAATCACACTCTTCTTGGAATCACATAAAAGAAAACCAACCTAGCTATCACACCTGTTTTATTAAACCACAAATAGCATTTAGAATCATGAGTCAACATGGAAAAGTGTAGGCACTGAGCTAACGTGCCAGCGTTCATGTCCAGACTCTGCTCCTTTCTAGTTGTAAGACCTTGAGAAAATTACTAAAACTTTCACTGCTCAGTTTCCACTTCTGTAAAATGGAGATAGTATGACTACCTATCTCCTTGGGTTGCTGTGAGTGTTAAATACATTAATTCACATAAAATTTATAGTATCTTACACATACTAAGTTCCCAGTGTGTTGGTTTTTAAAAGAAAAGATGTAGTAGAGAGTATCCACTGCTTTAATAAAATCCAAACCTCCCCATTCTCATTTTTTTTTTCTTTTAACAAAATCCGGATTCATCCAGGTGGCTATAGAGATCCCTTGATCTCAGGATGGTAAGACTCCATCATAGCCCCAGGGACTAAACCATGCTGCTCTAATTCCCTGCCCTAGCACTTTGTCTGTGACGGGAAAGGAGTGGCCAATGAAGGTTAACTGGGAGACTCTGGATGGGGCATCCAGGATAAGTTTTTGTTTTGTTTTGTTTTGTTGTTGTTTTACTCATTAAAATGTATAGATGTGACTAGCTCGGCCCTCTCTCTTTTTCCCTTTTTCTTTCTTCCTGTCTATATTGCCAAGGGAAGAAGCTACAGGGTCACCAGGACAGAAGCTGGCATGCCAAGAAAGGCAGAGAAGACAAATGGAGAGAGTTTTCACCTGTGATTACATCACTGAGTTGCTGCAGTAACATTAAATTATCTACCTCTAGATTTTTGTTATGAGTGAAGAATACCTGCTGTGATTTAATTACTGTCCTTGAGGTTTTTGATACTCTTAGTCAAGACAATCCAATTGGTACCAACAACGCAATATAGCATACCTTGGTGCAGTACATAATAACAACATTCTCAATGATGAGAGAAAAAATCTAGAGTAGTAAATACCATGTTTTAAATGCTTTATAAGTTAGAGGTTCATAGGTCATCATGAGTCTAGTCTCTGTGTGAGTCCATTAACTTTCCCTCTTCTACAGATAAAAGTTGTATCATCAATCTTAAAAGACTGCTTTTTCTTAGCTTGGCCTTTAACTACAATGAACTAGGGAGGAGGAGAAAATAGATCACTTGGAGTAGATTCCCACCCTCTACAGAAAAGATAAATCTAACAGATAACCTTATGTTTGAATATGCAATAACAGCTCACTTAAAACCCAAGAAGTATATTTCTAAAGTGAAATACTTTAAACAATAGAAAATTTAGGGCACTGATATTTATGTTAGCCAATGACAAAGCCATAAAACAAATTTGAGAGTGTTCAACTTTGGAATTCGTTCATTCAACAGATGTTCATTAAATCTGTATCATTTGTGAGATACTATGAACAAGACAACACCATCTTTATGCTCACTGGCCTTTCTATTTAATGGGAGGAGAAATATTTTTGAGGGTTTTTAATGTAAGGGAAAGGAAGATGAAGATTGGAGTGAGTTATGTGAGAAGCCAAGGTATGGCTGGAGACTAGATTTTTCCCCACGCACATGAAAGATGTGATCAGAAGAAAGGTTGTTAGTGTTGATGCCAATAGCAAAAAAGAAGTTTGAATTTCTGGAAGGAATCAACTTTTGAAATGGGTTTCATTTATAGACTCAAAAGGCCTTCACAGAATTTGCTTTCCACTTGCCCCAATTACATTCATTTGTCCTTTCTTTCAGTTCAGCTTTTTGAAGTGAGAAGTATAAATTCTAGCCAGGTCCCTGGTCCAACCTTTAGAGAATTCCCCTCTGGAAAAGGAGTTGCTAAATATTGCATGTGCCATTCTCCTACAGCGCCCTAAGGGGAGGGGGCTTTCCAATATCCGCATAAACCACAACTGTATAGTTTACAGAATCTTTGCCTTCTTCAAATGCAGTCATTCTAACAGCACATTTTTTAAAGATTTCGTAGAAGAAAAATTGCACCCAACCAGTTTGAAAGGAAGGAAGACTTTATTCAAAACTATTGCAATGAAGGAGAGAGATTGAATTCACTTCTAAAGTTTATGCCTAGAGGCAAGCTAGTGGAAAAGCACTGGAGGTCATTAATGGGGAGGTTGGTCTCTGTGATTAAGTAAGCTGTATTTGCTAATTGACCTTTATCAAAGTTAGGTTTCAACCCTTTCAAAAAGGATGGAAAATCAGGGAGCTATCTTTCTAGATAATTACATTTCAAAGGAATGACTCCCAGGCTCTTGAGAAAGACATTTAGTAGAAGATTTACATCTCAAAGGGGCAAAGGAAGAATTTACAATTCTAAGTTTTCAAAAGTAAATGATCTAGGAAAAGGGAGATCAGGGGCCTACCATCAGAAAGAAATCTGTCTAAAGTTGAGTCAGGTTGAGGGTAGCAACCATTAAGGATGTTTTTGTGGGTTTCTTATTATCATCATCCCTGAGATGGTAGCATCCAGCATTGCCCCATGGAGGAACAGCAAGGTGCCTTTCACTGGGCAACTGCCCCAAATTGCATTTAACCTTATGCATTTTTTGGAAATTTTCACATCTCATCTTTTTTTGCAAAGCTCCCATGTCACTTATTCCTTCTCTTTAAAACAGAAATTTAAAGTGAGGTTGATTCAGAATGGAAGAAGAGATACCACTACATATTTAAATATCCCCAAATAGATGAAAACAGGTGGGGAAATCCATTAAAAGTCATCCCCTGAAGCCAGACTTCTCTCTACCCTCCTACTCCCATTCTCTCCAGTACTCCCCAATAGAAGCAATTTTCACCCTTTTATCAACTCTTGGCGTTTAAAACAGAGACGATTTTATGTGTAACAATATCAATCATTAGCTTATATTGTGATATAAACCATAAAGCTATAGTAATTTCAGAGNAAGAGACTATTTTATGTGTAACAATATCAATCATTAGCTTATATTGTGATATAAACCATAAAGCTATAGTAATTTCAGAGACATTCATTTCCTTCAGTGGCTTTGTGCAGGATTAAATATTAAGCAGTTGCATATAGATACCCTTGTTCACTATCCATTCTTTTCATGCTTGCTTTTCTTCTTGCTAAAGACAAAGAATTCTGAAGGGTCAGCACCCCTTCTTTTTCTATTACCGCACACCCAAACTGTTGATTCCAACTTACCTTCTCATCCGCAGCTTTATGTTACTCTGTTTGCTCCCTTTTTCTATCACTCGCTAATCCTTATTATAGTCTGATCTGGAAAGAATATGGAAATCTCTACTTGACTGTAGTATGACTGACAGTTTTATGTGTAACTATTAGGAACCTCTCTATAAACTCAAGGAGTTGGAGTGTGTGATGAAAAGGAACTTTCACTAGTCCTAAAGAAATTTTCTGCTTCCCCTCTCAGAAAGGAGAAAAACCACAAATGTAACCTCTGGCAGGCTAACATGCTACATACTCAGACTTTTTTTCTTACAACATCTGCCTTCTGGCAATGAGATTCTCATTTGCATTTCTAAAGTAGCTCCTATTGGCTTTGACTACATTTCTAAAAATACTTTAGGTCTGTCTCCATTTATATTTGAATCCAGATAACTCTGCTCATCCTAAGTGTTGCTCTCTGGAGGATAATGAAGGACATATCTTCTTATAAAATAGTGGACAAAACATATATTACGTTTCTGTAAAAACATACAGAAGTGCAGCCACAGCTGCTAGAGATCAGTATCTGGAGAAGGTTTTAATATGTTTCCAAAACATATTAACATGTTTCAAGGGGAAGGGGTGTTAGTTTCACAAAGGATTCCTAAGAAGTGAGCTAACTGATCAGAAGAAACAAAGCTATCTTCTTTTGGTCTCATAATGAGATGGATTTCACACACAGGCACACACACACAAACACCCAATTG
>NC_048223.1:106177889-106350160 GCF_002007445.2 Ailuropoda melanoleuca | reverse complement strand
ATTTCTTCCTGTTTCAGTCTTGGTAGTTTATAGGTTTCCAGGAAGGCCTCCATCTCTTCCAGATTGCTTAGTTTTTTGGCATATAGCTGTTGATAAAAATTTCTAATAATCCTTCCAATTTCAATGTTGTTGGTCGTGACCTCTCCCTTTTCACTCATAATTTTAATAATTTCGGTCCTTTCTTTCAGTTTCTATATTCTCACCTCAAGAAGCTGGAACAGCAAGAGGGACAGGCCTAACCCACTCACAAGGAAGCAGTTGACCAAAATTAGAGCAGAAATCAATGAATTAGAAAACAGAACTGCAGTAGAGCAAATAAACATGACGAGGAGCTGGTTCTTTGATAGAATTAATAAAATTGACAGAGCACTGGCAAGACTTAACCAAAAACAAAGAGAAAGGACCGAAATTATCTGCTTTAATTTTATACTGACTTCTATGTCATGGTAGGCCAGATTTTGGCAGTTCTTTGATTAAGACATTATTAACCCTTTTAGAGCACCCCTTTCAAATTAAAAATTATACTCCTTTTCTAGGAATAAATAGAATCAGAAGAACATTAAGCCACAATGAAATGTACACTCTTTTATCTTTAGCCAGCAGATGCTCAATACAGAAATGATCCTCTCCATCTTTGTAAATGTCATCACAATTACCACAAGCAAGTGCAGTCCTGTTCTAACTGTGGGGAGACCAGTACATATTGTTCAGAGCCCCAAGTTGGAGTTAGTTAAAAAGATTGAAATCTAAAGAGATTTCTCTTGTCTTGGATCTTAAAACTTATTCCAGTCCCCTGTCTGAACAGTTGTTAAATCTAGAATCATAGTCCATATCTCTATGCTGGGTCACCTTGTCCTTATTCTGTAATCTGTGTCTCATTCTTATTCTTTTCTTTGCATAGAAGAGGGGCTCAGTCTTTAAGTGAAAGTAGATAAGGTGTTGAGGCATCCTAACCTTGCTAACAAATTCTATCCTCTTCCTTTATTAATCACCTCCTTAAAACAAATTGAAGGTGGGAGGGTATTGTGAGTAACTGAAGAGCATCAGCAGGGAGAATTTTACTGAATGCTGCAGAAGAAGGCAAGAAGTGTGAGAAAAATGAGTGATCCCCCAAATAAAGCTAGGTGGCTAGTAGTAGATCCTTATTATATTTAGAACTTCATCATTTCACTCCTGCAATGAAACAGAGACAAAGAACATCTAAACCTTAATGTTGGGGAACAATTCAAAAGATACATTTTCAGTGATGAGTGTTGGATTAATCATCTAATGGAAGAATTTTGACTCATATGATTAATGTTATACTTTGCTAGATAATAGAAAAATCTGAGTGTGAGCATGATGCAGAAAATCTAGTTTTATCTCTTGCTAAGCAAATTTTTGTTACCAGTCTTCCTTACAAATTCATTCATTATTCATTCATTGAAGAACATTTTTATTGAGCACTCGCCATGTGCCAAGTATTATTCAGGACATGGGAAATCATAATGGTGAACAGAGAACTTCCTGCCTTCCATGAGTTTGTGGTTTGGGGAGGAGAATAAAATAAATCGATTTTCATAGATTATTAAAAATTTTTGATACTGGTAAGTGTTGTGAAGGACCTCGAATGTGATTACTGATTACAGCATAACTGCAAATGAGGCAGGGGCGACATAACATTATGTAATCAGGGAATACCTGTCTGAGGAAGTGATCTGGGTGGAAGACTGAGATGATAAAAAGATCAAGTCTTGGTAAAGAGTGTTCTAGGCACGCGGAACAGCAAAGGACTTGAGATGGGAATAAGTTCAGTGTGTTTGGAGGTTAGAAGAATGGTGAGTGTAGCTAGGCTATGATGGTATAGGAAGTGGTCTGACAGAAACGTAAGAGGCAGGTGGGAACGAAGACATGAAAGGCCTTGTCTCCACAGTAAGAGTTATGGATTTTATTCAAATTGTAGCTGAAACCTGTTGGAGAATCTCACTTATTCTTTAAAAAGGGCACACTAGCAATTCTGTGGACAATAAATTACAGAGAGATCAAGACTTGAAACAGGAAGATCATTTATAACACTGTTTTTGAAGTCCAGGAGAGATAACCATGACATGGACTACGGTGATAGAAGAAACGGCGAAAAGCAGGCATAGTCAAGATATATGTTGGAATTAAAGCCAGTGGGAAATTCTGGGTTCGGTGTGGGACATGTGGGAAAAAAGGAGCAATTAAATATAACTTGTAGGTTTTAGGTCTGCACAAAGCATCAGAGTCGGAAAGAAATATTACAAAAGAGAGATTGGAGGTCAGATGCCAAAGAAACTTGCTAAAAATCCCTTAGCTGGTTAATATTATAGCTGGGACTACGAGGCCCCTCTGAGAACCTACTCCAGTCTACTTTCTGCCATGTCGGCCATGTCTCTTTCTTTTCCTCTAGGTAGAAGGAAAACTCATTCCAGTAGGCAAGTGAATGCTGTACGTTCTCAGCAATCATTTCATTTTCTTCTCCTTCGCTTCTATGTCATTCATGTTTTGTTCAATTTCCTATATTAAAACTAAGCATCTTACAGCACCCAACTGTGACACTATAAGAACAGAAAGTGTTTATACCAAACTTGTGACAAAATACTGATTGATCTTGATTGAATTGATACCATATAGGATCAGGGACACAGGATTCTCATGTAGCGGGCTGCTATATATAGTTATTAGCCCCAGGAAGATGAGAATAAATTCTCCCTAAAAAAAATATAGGGGTGCCTGGGTGGCTCAGCTGGTTAAGTGATTGACTCTTGATTTCAGGTCAGGTCATGATCTCCAGGTTGTGAGATACAGCCCCACATCGGGCTCAGCACTGGGCGTGGAGCCTGCATGAGATTCTCTCTCTTCCTTTCCCTCTGACCCTCTCCCCTGCTTCTAAAATTACATGTGTGTTTGTGTGTGTGTGTGTGTGTGTGTGTGTGGCAAGAACATTTAAGTTCTACTCTCTAAGCAACTTTCAAGGATATAATACAGAATTATCAGCTGTTTATCATACTGTACATTAGCTGCCCAGAAGTTATTTGCATTATAACTAGAAATTTGTACCCTTTGGCCAATGTCTCCCCATTTCCCCCCATCTCTCTGACCCTGAAAACCACCATTCTACTCTCTATTTCCTTATTTTTTTTAGACCTACATGTCAGTGAGATCATACGGTATTTGCCATTCTCTGAGTTATTTCACTTAGCATAATGCCTTCACGGTCTAGCCTTCTGCTACAAATGGCAGGATTTCCTTCTTTTTAATGGCCAGATTACACACACACACACACACACACACACACACACAAACACATATCTTGATAAATATCACATATAATAAAATCTGTTCACATAACATTTTCATCAATTAACTGTCTGATACATATATGATAATTTCCCACTATCGTTTGGTTGCATTTTCTTTATCTCTTCTCATATGGGCATGATTGTATAATACCATTTCTCTAGGAAGAATAGAAAGATAATTTACCCTTTTCTCTGTCATGGTTTATCAAAACATTTTTTATTGTTATTGATGGATTGAAAAAGGTGTTTTTAGTTTCAAAACTCATGCCTATTTTTTGATATTGTTATTAAACTTCTCCATACATGACCTATAAGATTTCAGGTCACTTCAAATGTTCTTATGAGTGACTAAAACTAAATAATCTTTAAAATGATCATACTTATTAATCAGTTTGTCAATGACATCATTGCTGTCATAATATACATTTTATTTCATCTTTATCTGTCAGTAATTTGCTTTAAATTAGCAAGAAATGTCAACCTCTTCCCAATGCACTTATATGATCTACTCTACTTTATTAACTAGATTATCAAAGAGTTCGAGAACCTATTCATTCATTTAATTATTCTGAAAAAAATTTTTTCAATATGAAAATAAGGCATACACAAAAGCAATGCAAACACACTTAAAATTGTCATTACATAGTAATGAACTATATAATTACATGATGAAATCATTGTTATGCTACATACATTAATTTACTGATGAATATATGGACATTTTGTAAAGATACACTTGTGTTTCCAGATCTTTCTCCTTGTTGCAAGTGATGTTGTATGCTTTTTTGCCTGCTCTACCAGAATTCTCTTCAGGACAAGATATGCCACATGAAGGTCTTACGTATTGGGATGCACGAAACTTGTGAATACATACAAACATACTTACTTATATAGTATTTATGTAGTTTCATGCCTTACAAACACAACTGCTAATTATATTTCATGTGATTACAATAAAAAGTAGTGAGTTGTGCTTCTAATTACATGTTGTCTACCTTGTTAAATATGTCTCGTATGAATCTTCGTTTTGATTGTCAATGAAAGGTCAGTCTATCACTTATACTTTAACATGTCTAAAGAATAGAAGAATGTTCCCCAGACTAATTTCTGGCCTATAGATTTCGAATCTTGTTTGTCTTTGACTGTGTTTGTGCTTCTAGGGCATGATTTCTAAAAACATTATGCAGTGACTATATAATCGCTGGCCTCTCATGCAGGCTAATGTCACACCAGAGGCACTGGTATAATGGATGGAAGGAACATTCCTGGAAGCCATTCTTACACCAAGGCAATAATGTAATCTAGCTGATATAATTAGCAACACCATAATGAAGCACAGGTGGGTGCAACCCTCATAGATGTATCCCACTAAACTAAAACTAATTGTGTCTTCATCTCAACTTCCCTTGCTTAACTAGATTCCCCAAAAGACTCATGAACACTCTAGAACCACTGGTGAGAGGAGAAGTTAAGAGAGGGGAATCAGAGAGGAGAAAGACAGTGGTCTTAACCTATTAGGGTTAAAATATCTTATTTTGGAAGATTTTATAAAAGATGTAAATGATCATGTAAATATGTGGCCAGTTCCCCTCCCAGGGTCTTGAAAAAAGTCCATGCAGTCAAAGATTCTGACACTTAAGCTCCACTGGCGTCATGAGAAATTTAACTCTGCTTGTCTCAGCCACAACACTGAGAGCAAGCACCTCGTGTTCTCAGGCATAGAGCACAGGCTTCCTGGCTGCTGCCTTGGAAAAGGCTGTTACCTTCTCACAATTTGGCCACAGGCTCTAGAAACTGTAATAGCTCCTCTCAATCCAAACTTGCCTCTCTAATTCCATTTCACAGCTACTAACATGACCATCCCAGGTCCTCAACTTAGAGACACTCAGAAATCCACAAGGCTGCATGTGTGTGTTTTCTCTCCCTCTTCCACATGCATTCTTGAAGTCTGTAAGTATGAAAGCTACTAAGAACTCCTTTATGATATTTGAAAAGACAATTAAGAAGGCTATTAACTCATTGAACACATTTTCAGAACATTTTAAGTTGGTTTATATTGAAAAATATGCTATTCAGTTTTTTCCAACAATGGAAAAGTATGGTAAATTATAAATTGCACTTAGACTTCCCCTGTCATATAAACTTGTTTTTATCAAAAGACACCACAAAAAAAAAAAAAAGGCAAGCCACATGCTGGGTAAAAAATATTCACAATAAACATACCTGACAAAGCACATGTATCCAAAATAGATGAAGACTATTACTCAATAATACGAATACAAGCAACCCAATTGTTTAAAAGGAGAAAAAACATATTTGAACAAAAATTTAACAAAAGCAGGGTTACAAATTGCCAATCAGCACATTAAAAAATCCAGTCAACTGGGAACTGCTAATTACAACCACAATGAGATACTCTTCCATACTTCCTAGAATGGCTAAAATTCAAAGTGATAATCAATGCCAAACATCGGCAAGGATATGGAGCAACTAGAACTCTCAGATACTGTCAGTGAGTGTGTAAAAGGATATAAATACTGTGGTTAAAAAAATCTGGCAGTTTCCTAGATACCTAAGCATGTCTGTCCTATGGTCCAGCCATTCTACTTCCAAGCATGTCCACACCAAGACTTTCACAAAGGTGTTCAAACAAAACAAAACAAAACAAAACAAAACAATAAAACACCTTTGAAAATGACCAAAAGCTGCAAACAACCCAAATGCCTATCAGTGAGCATAAACAAAGTATAATACGTAATTGGTTACAATTCAGCAATAAAAATCAATAAACAATTGATTCCTGCAATAACATGCATGAATCTGCTAAGCCCATTTGTTGAGTGAATAAAGCCAGACACAAGAGTTGGCACGCTAAGCTTCCACCTAAAGGAAGTTTAAGAACAGGCAGAGTACTCAACTATGATAGAAATCGGAACGGTGGTAGTCATGGAAGTGACAAGGGTAGCAGTTGACTGTAAACGTGCATGAGGGAACTTTCGGGTTTGATGGATATTTACTGTATTTTGATTTGGGTGGTGGTCACAAGGATGCATACGTTTGTCACAGCTTCAACTAAATGCCTAAGATCTGTGCTTTTTATTACATAGACAGTAAGCTTCAATAAAGAACAAATGCTTCGGGGGACAGCCAGCCTAAACAGTTCTTAGTCTCCTTGAATTCACCAACAAATGCATTGATGTCTTTGAGATATGAGTCTGCTAGTGAGAGGAAAAACTTCAGTTTATATTTTCACATGCACATAAATGGGAGGAAGTATTTATTTTACAAGCTTAAATTTATCATGGTAAAATATTTGCCCTCTAAACTACAATATCTAGAGTGACACCTATCAGCAATCCTTCAGTTCTGTTCTACTAGCTTTTCTAATCTTCAGGAAAAAAAGGGAATAAATAACCACTAGGACACAGCATTATGAATCAGGACCTCATTATCTCTCCAGAAGGGATATCATGGGAAAGAACAAAAAAGAGAAAATGGGAGAGAAAAATTCACATCTTTAAAAATGTCACAAAAGACTAAACTACTCTTAAAGCCCTACCCAACTATCTTACCTCAATAGCCAGGATTACTCTAATCAGAGGATTTTCTACTCCATCATTATTATGAAGAATATATTAATGGAGGTGTCTCTGAGTTGCCAATCATATCCCCATTCCTTAAGAGATTTTACTATTTATAAAATTGTCTTTACTCCCAGAAAAGCTGTACAGAATGCCATTTAAAAATGCAAGAAAAATCAGACTGCCCCTGTCAAAATGGGAATTGATGAGCTCTAATTTTAAAGATTCATTTATATTTTTGAGAGAGACAGAGCAGCACATGAGTGGGGGAAGGGGCAGAGGGAGAGAATTTCCAGCAGACTCCCCACAGAGCACAGAGCCTGACACAGGGCTTGATGTCACGATCCTGAGATCATGACCTGAGCCAAAACCAAGAATCAGACATTCAACCGAGTCATGCAGGCACTCCATGAGCTCTATATTTTAAAATTCCTCTCTGGAGAGAAAAATCTAGCTGAAATCAGTGATTCAGTCCTTGGCTTGGAAGCTGTTAACAAAACCATGAAAGAATAGAAGACTGTTAACCCTGATGTATAGAGAAACAACTCTGAGTTGCTTTTATATTTTGTTAGATCGATTAACAGAAAAGGAGTTGGCATATATTTCCATATTCGTTTCCAGAGAATTTCAGATCAATTTAAATTTATTTTATATTTTGCAAATATAAATTATATTTCTCTCAGACAACTAACTGAAAAAAAACACAAACATTTTGGTTTGTTTGAATAGACAAAGACAACTGAAACCAGATCAGTGATTTATAAACTTAAGATTAAAAACTGTTATAAAAAGTCTCTTAAATATTTATGAAAAACTTATACATTCATCTGAGTTATTAATCTATATTTGTCATAAGAAGTTGATTTTACTAGCCAAAACTTTGGAAATAATTAGATTTCCATAATGTCATCGTCCAGTTCTAATGAGCTCAAACATACAGGATAGACTAGTCTCTTAAAAATGGGAGCATAGTTAAAGGCACTTTCTTCTTCTATAGCTATATAAATAAAATTCAAATGATTATATATATATATAATCTCAAATATGGAATCAAGATTTGTTTAGACACACTCTAGTCTAAATATTGGAATTAACTCAAGCAGAGAAATATTTGGTTTTATAGAGGTGACTGCATTCAGCCACTCAAGTCACAGACTCAGAAGGTGGGAAAGTGCACTAACTCCCCAACCTCAGCCTCTACCCCTTCAGTACTATTCCCACTGCCTCAAAGGTGACTACTAACTCTGAGGAACAGAGTATGCTTCATGTCACAAGCAGGCTGTTCTAGAAGAGAGAGGCTCGGAGGACATGCCAGCATTGCTCTGATTCCTTCTCCCTATCGTACTCACCACTCAAGTCATTCCTCCTCTCCGGGGCAGAGATGAGTCAGTGAGAAGCAAGAAACAAGACTCGCAACATCTCCTATATGGTAGAGTTCCATTCCATGGACCCAGGTGGAAATAATGGAGAAAAGGAAAATTTGTTTTTCTACAAATATATCTATCTCAGATTTGTTTCACAAAATCTTAACTAACTCTAAAACAGACATATATGGAAAACAACTCTACTTTCAAATGCACAGTTGGTGCGGTGGGGGGGGGGCACCTGGGTGGCTCAGTAGGTTAAGCATCTGTCTTCTGCTCAGGCCATGATCCTAGACTCCAGGGATTGAGATCATATCAGGCTTCCTGCTCAGCAGGCAGTCTGCTTCTCTCTCTCTCTCTTTCTCTCTCTCTCTCTCTTCCTCTGCCCCTCCCCACTGCTCATTCTCTCTCTCTCAATTAAATAAAAAAAATCTTTAAAATAAAATAAAACAGATAGTGGGGAGGGGAGTTATATTTATATTCTCTAAATGGGGATATTTGTGCATATTTTATTTATACTTATTTTGCAAATTATTTTTCATTTAAGATCATCGTGTTTGCTTTCCCCAGGAAATTCAAAGTGGGCAGCAAACAAGAAAGCTTAAGACCATGCTGATTTAAATATAAAATTTTTATGACGCATTTACTACACACACAAAAAAAAGACAGACTAGCGACATAAATATTAAATGATTCAGGATTATGCAAAATATCTCCTATATTCTTTTAAATCTTTAAACTTAGATTCTTTTTAGTCGTAGGATTCTAGAAAGAAATCACTTACTATTCAAACAGCAACAAAGACACCATTGGTGTTGGTATTTAAGTACAACAGCTTCTGATGTGCTGGGGCCACAGATTACTAAGACTCTCACCTGTGCAGGATGGGGCTGCTGCAGCACTGGACGGTGAAGGACTAGCGTCTGTAGTAATCTGGGTATGTAAACACCCCGAGGACACCAATAATTATAAGAATCGTGGAGAGCATGGACTTCATTCCAAAGCAGTTGCTTTGGAAATCTTAAACACAGAAAATGGTAAGGCGCAAAAGGCAGAAGGTGTCCACAGTGGTGTTTAAAGAGATCCTTACCTCCTACAGAAAGAGGGCAGATCGAAATTCACGCGCAGGACGTCATGGTAAAGGTGCAGCGTCGCACGAAGACTAAGCATACAATCTTAACAGGCCTCTTATGTTAAAGTTAGAGCTCTTATCATAGGTCACAGTACCCGAGGTCTAAGTTAAGGACATTGGTGTGACAAACCTGAGCATCTTGAATCCTAGATGGTTCTGAACACAGGGAACTGGCAGAAGCAGCCTTCATCTTCTTGCCCGCAGGAAACAGCCTTATTTCACCTGGAAGGCTGGCAGAAGACTGCACCTGAAGCAGCTTGCTTTCAAGATGATGCTTATTCTACACTGACACTCCTTAAGGCCCTCAGAAAAATAATTGCGGATAGGTTTCAACATAAATTGAACAGGAAATTAGAGTCCCTGCTTGGAGCAAAAATTGCTTACTCCCCAGAAGAACTGAAGGATCTGGCTGATGTAGACAGAAGGAACCAGAGGGACACGTGGGAGTGATCGAGGGTGAAGAGGGGAGAGTATTACAAGGGAGCATTCTTCCGTGACTCGGGATTTAATGTCATAGCAAAGACACCTGGAGCCTATCCTGACGTGCTGTGGGAATGTTGGCTCATACAGTAAATGAGGTGGAGACTCTGAAACGGCCTTGGCAGAGTATGAGGAAAGAAGGGGTCCGAAAGCATAGGGAGGTGGGATTAGAATGGTTTACCATTACCTGAAAACAGAGAAACAAACACTTAGCAAAATTTTCTGGAACACCAACGTTCGTACCTGTTCTCACTCACCGAAAGAAATCCAAAGAGGATTTTTGCTTTTAGGAAAAAAGCTGTTACCATACTAACGTAGGTTTCTCAACACAGAGAAATAGTGTAACATGAACTTTCAGAAAGCAGGGATTCCTATATATAAAAGGCAATTTATTATAGAAATTGGCTCATGTGACTTGCGAGGCCAAAATGTCCCACACTGCCATTCACAAACTGGAAAACCAGGAAAGGTGGTGGTTCCAAAATCAGTCTGAGTTCAAAGGCCCGAGAACCAGAAACTGCTGTCCCAGAGCAGGAAAGGGGGGATATCTCAGATCAAGAAGGAACAGAGAATTTGCCCTTCTTTTACCTTTTCACTCCATTTGGGCTCTCAGAACAAAATGGATGATGCCCACCCATATTGGTTAGAGTGGATCTTTACTCAATGTACTGAATCAAATGCTAATCTCTTCCAGAAACACCATTACAGACACACACAGAAATAATGTGTTGCCAACGATCTGGGCATCCCTTAGCCAAATCAATACGACACATAAAATTAACCATCACAGTGGGGAAACACAGGGGAATCTAACATGGAAGATTTCAACAGTTTGTGCATCTAGAATGTGTAAGATTTTAATGGGTAGAGATGAGAGGAGCAGAGTCTAGTTGTTTCTCTTTTGCTTGGAGGCACAACAGAACTAACTCCATTCCAACATGGTTGTCGTAAGTGATATAATTGATTAGTTCTTAAGTTAGAGAGCTAAATTTGGACCAAATTAGAAAGTGGTGATGGTGGTTTTAGAAATTTATTCTCAAGCAGAAATAAACCTAACAAAGATTTTGGGGCAAGAAATAACATTAGCAGAATGTTTGCGAAGATTCATTTGGCAATGATACATATTGAAAGGGTAGATCTTAGAGATAGGAAGAGCATAAAGTTAGCTTTTGGAATAGTCCAGGCTTGAAGCATCCAGATCCTGAATTAGAATTGAAAGTGTGAAAAATAGAAAAAAAATTAAATCATGCATTCATTTTAAATAAACTAGTTTTCAATGGGCTATAACTATATTTAAGACATAAGGCAAGCTACTAAGGTACTATAAGCTATGTTCCAGATTTCACATAGATGAATATATTTGTATCTAGGTGTAATTGTTTATATTGAGAAGCAATTGTTTTTTAAAAATGTATTTAGCTTTAACTTCTCAAAACAACCATTCAAATTATATTTAGTGTTAAATGCCTTATGGCCTCCATCCCTAATTCCCCTGCATTCATTCTCCAACCTTGAGGTAAAGCCAACAGTCTGCTTCAATGCTCAGACCTGGGGATTTGGGATGAACTTAAAAACTGGAAATTCACGAAGCATTTGCATTCCGTGCTTATGATCATACATCAAGCAATTTCAAAGGTCACCTTTCTGAGAAGGTATGAGTCTTAACATAGAGAAGCACCAAGTAAATGAAAACATAATAGCTCCAGGTTTCTAGAGTTCTTAAATTGCTCTGATTTTTTAGAGTAATTAATATTGGACCCAGACTACAAATGTAATCAGAGGCCAACTGATAAAAGGCAAGATAAGAAAACAAAGTATTATGGAAATGGATGACCATGTTTTTGGCCATGCCTTCCTTAAAACAATAAAGTAATTTGCTGTGTCGGATTGTTCTGTGGTTCATTTTGTTGGCATGAAATCTATAGTAATTGACACTTAATGACTTCAGATCTGAAAGTCCTTATAACCCAATGTCATCTCAGCTTCCTTTGTCATCTGCCCCTGTGCAAAAGGGAGTCGCCATAGGTGGTCTGAGCTTGCTGTTCTTAGAAAGCCCTTCTTGTAAGGTTGGCCCTTGGCTGGACCGGAGAACTTGGTTTTGGGAGTATTCCCAGTCAAGAGCTAACTGATAAAAGTGGACCATATGTCAGGCTGTTTGTGAAAACAATATGGTTTTTGATGAACCCTTGCTTCACTTCTGGGAGTCTGGAAGTTTGGTACATGCTAAGCAGGTGGTACTTATGTGACCAGCCTCCAATAAAACAAAACAAAACAAACAAAAACCCAAAAACCAAAACTTGGGTGCTTATTCCCTAATGGGATTTCCTGGGCAAAAACGTCACACACATGTTGCTGTATTTTCACTGCTGGGGAAGAGTATGCTTTTGTGACCCTTCCCAGGGAGGAAGAGAGCATAAGGAAGCTGCACATGAATTTTTCCAGACTCTACCTGTTTTTTCCCTTTATGAAACTGGATGTATATACTTAACTCCTACACTGTTATAATGCATCTTAGCCATGAGTACGAAAATATGCTAAGTCCAAGAGTCCTTTCCAACCATTCTCCAAATGTGATTGTGGTCTGGGCTTGGAGACCCCCAACACAGCCCCATTCTTCTCAAAGATTTCATGAGTCTGGGCAAAAGAATTCCATCAGCTTTTTAAGTAAGAACTAGCACTTTTGCGTCTCATTATAGATCAGCTTCCCCCACACTCCCCGGCGGAAATACAGAAACCTCCTAAAGAAAAATAAAACAACTGTAGCCCAAAGTACAGGATTTATCTTTCTACCTATTTGGAAAGAACGCTACCATTGTTCACACCTAAGTGTGTAATTGTTTCAATAATCTTCCTTGGCAATCTTCCGCCACAGTGTCTAGAGTTCATTATAGGCTGTGAAGTTTCCTTTTATTTGTTTTCAATGTGCTACTTTTCGATTTCCCCGATTGAACGAGTGCCCTCTCGTTGTTCTGCAGCGGGAAAGGGTAAACAAAAATGCCACTGGCCTTCCTCAAACCATCCATCATGCTTTACCACCTGTGTCATACTTCTTCCTAAGGTTCAGTACTGCTGAATAGTACTCAGTTCCCTGCCCACAGAAACCTATGTTTCTCTTCTTCCCTGAATGGCATGACTCAACATGCTGTAAGCTTTTCTCAGGTCAGCCTATGGGTGGCTTTAGTGTAAGCTTTTCGAGCAAGTGTACGTAGTACCAGCGATCAAGCAAAGCATGAAACTACTAAGGTACCCTATTAAGGTTGAAACCACTTTCTATCCTTCTCTCTAACCCGCATTGAAGTGGAATCAATTTCTTTACCACAGATAACTAAAACAGAGACGTTCCTCCCCAGCTTTCAGCAGGAGTAACCAACAAAACACAGAAGTCCTTCATCACGGCTCCATATTGCTACTTCTGATTACTCTAATCCCATGAATAGAAGTTTATTACATTTTCTAAAGAAAGGTGGCTCTGAATCAGTAATTGTCACAAGTCTATGTATCAGAAACTACTAGTAAATTTTAAAAATATACATTCTTAGGGGGGCCCCTGGGTGGCTGAGTTGGTTAGGCATCCAACTCTTGGTTTAGGCTCAGGTCATGATCTCAAGTTTGTGAGATTAGACTCCGTGCTTAGTGGGGTGTCTTCTTGAAGATTCTCTCCTTCTGCCCCTCCCTCCTCTCTCTCTCTCTCTCTCAGATAAATAAATAAATCTTAAAATATATAAGTAATATGCAAATATCATATATATACATATATATACACATTCTTAGGACACAGTCTCCTGAGATTCTTTTGTAAGTCTAAGACCCAGGAATCCATATTTTTTAATAAGTTCCCCTGTAATGCTTTATACAGAGGAATATGATGGTAATGTAAAAAATCTTAACTGTAATTTGGGAAAATGTCAGAAGAGCAACATTTCAATGAACTTCACTCCCTATCACATGATTATCTAAAAGAAATAAAACAGTGAGCAAGCTGATTGGCCACAGCTTTTAAATGCAAGAGCTTTCAAAAATCCACATGCAGCAGGAAGACACAGGAAAAAGAAATGAACTGACCTTTTGGGAGAATTGTCTTTCCTTCTCCTTTCCCTCCAGTTCTTCTATGAATTTGCATAGAATTTCATAATCTTCTGGCCTCTAGAACCAGTTCCTTTTTTTTTCTTCCAAGCTTCAGAGATAAACACAGTTTGGTGAGGCTTGGTGGTAAAAACCTGGAACAGCTGAGTCCTCTAAGGACTTAACCCAAGAAATAAAGAAGGGGCATAGAGAAATAAAATCTGTTTGCCTGCTTGGTTGGTGGCTTTTATGATTAAGGAGAACATGCAATGCACAAAACTGTTAGGTAATTATCATGCGTAAAAACAGATCAGACTAATCCATCCTGGGCTACACATGATTTGATGAGCATTTTTTATAAAATACTTCAGCTAAACTGATTTAAGACCCTTAAGACACCAACGCTTTATGAGTTGCTGGTGGTTCTTTAACTCCGGAGGCAGTCTGCTTTTTTCACTTTTCCACCTGGCCGCCTAATGCGTCAAGACAGCTGCCCAGGATACACCTCATTTAATTTCAGTTGTTGTGGATAAGTTTATGATTCTCTCGGAAATGTGGAGCCATCAGTTAGAGTCTTTTCTTTTTCTAAAGATTTTATTTATTTATTCGACAGAGATAGAGACAGCCAGCGAGAGAGGGAACACAAGCAGGGGGAGTGGGAGAGGAAGAAGCAGGCTCATAGCGGTAGAGCCTGATGTGGGGCTCGATCCCAAAATGCCAGGATCACGCCCTGAGCCGAAGGCAGAGGCTTAATGACTGAGCCACCCAGGCGCCCCCATCAGTTAGAGTCTTATTTGTCTCTCTCTTGGATGCTCTTGGTAACTTTTACTTGTGTTTTTGTTGTTCATTTCCTTTTTCTCCTTATGCCCTAGTGGCACTTTTCTCTCTCGTTCTCGCTCACATATTTTTTTTTTTTCTTTTCCTTTTCTTTCCCCACCAGCTAGCCTTCTGACTTTGCCTACAGTAGGAGCATAAGGGAAAGGGCTGTCTCGATCATTTGGTCTAGCTACAGACCTGGTCCAGATATTCACTGCATACTATCTGTGACATTGTGGTTTAAAATAAATATATATTTGGTCTCCATTCCTGACACAGAGTTCCTGAAACTCCTGGAAATTCCCAAGGGCTGAGAGTGTTAAAGGTGTGTTTTGTTATGTTAATGACATGACTTTCAAAATGCACCTGAGGATAGGGGCCTGTTGCCAGGAGAAACAACCCTGTATTTAGAAGGTTGGAACATTCAGGGCTACCCCCTGATTTCTGAGGGAGGGGAAAGAAGCTGAGGTTGAGTTGAATCACCAATGGCCAAGGGTTTAATCAATTATGCCTATGTAATGAAGCCTCCATAAAATCCCAGAAGGAAGAATTAGGAGAGCTTCATTAGGTGAACATGTGCAGAATCAGGGAGAGTGGAAACTTTGAAGAGAGCATGGTAACTGCCCCTCCCCATACCCCTTGCCCTAGCCTCTCTTCCATCTGGCTGCTCCTGAGTTCTATCCTTTTATGATAAACGGTGATCTGGTCAGTAAAATGCTTCTCTGACTTCTGTGGGACACTCTAGCCAATTAAACAAACCCAAGGAGGTGGTTGGAACCTCCAGTCGATAGCCAGGTGGTCAGAAACACAGGGGACCTACCAGAACTTGCAATGGTGTGTGAAGTGGGGGGGTAGGCAGTTTCCTAGGCCTGAGCCCTAAACCCAAGGTATTTGATGCTATGTCCAGGTAGATAGTGTCAGAATGGAATTTAGTTACAGGACATGAAGCTGGTATTAGAGAACTGCTTGTTGGTGTGGGAGACCCCACCCCCCACTCCCTCCTGCCACATGTTGGAATCCCTAAAGATTGTCTTTCAGGGTCTCTTTTTGCATTTCTAGGGTCAGGGAGCTTACTACTTCTTAGAACACCAGGCACTACTAGTGGGCAAATCTAACTTTTTTTTTTTTCTGTATGCTGAGCTCAAATTTGCCTCATTAAAACTGCTGAGCTTTGGCCCTGGTTCTGCCCTATGCATAACGGAATTTGGGAAGATAATTAAATAAATGACTTGGCTTAGGTATAAAGTAATAAATTGGAGTTAAAATAAAGGATGGTGGACACTTGGGTGAACTGAAATATGCATTTACCTTTGAAAAGAGCTACTGGAACCAGTAATTGTTATGGAAAAGTGTGGTTCAGTGTCATCAGATCTTCCAATCCTTCAGAAAGACCAGAAGATCAGATCCTTATGTAAAAACTCCCAGTTTTTCAATAATGACAGTGACTCCAAATTTGAAATATTATGTAGGGTAACGCTTTGAGCCGAATAAAATAAATTGGGTCTACTGGCTTTAACCAATGCTCTTTGCCCTAAATGCTCTACTTTTTTCATACAACGACTTTACATTTTGGGAGAGAAAGCTCTTAGATTCTAACTTCTTTTTTTCCAAGCTAAATTTCTCTCTATTTCTTTAGATTATTCCTCTGTGATCTAATTTCTAGAACCCTCATTTTCACCGTGGTGCTTTCTAGTCCCTTTCTTGTTGATCAAAGTTTCTCAAAATGAACACGGTGATACTGAGTATTAGCGAGAGAATTGACACATAACCTTCCCAACAGTGCATTAGACTTGACAACCATCCTGAAAGAATGTCTATTAAGTTGGCACTTCTCCCTTCTCCCACTGGGCATTATAAGAATACACATACAGTTATACATACATTCACACACGCACACATACATAATGTGAGGCACACACACACTTCACAATTTTCGATGAGATTGTATCTTGTAAGTGTGACCTTAATTATAATCTATTGAATTCATATTATCTCTGATTGCATCATCTTCTGTTTGTACCTAACGATAGCTTTATGCCATCCATAACTTTAATAAACCTATCTCTATGTCTTTATTAAAGGCACTGTTAAAAGTTGACTATGCCAGGGTGCCTGGGTGGCTCAGTTGTTAAGCATCTGCCTTCGGCTCAGGGCGTGATCCTGGCATTATGGGATCAAGCCCCACATCAGGTTCCTCCACTGGGAGCCTGCTTCTTCCTCTCCCACTCCCCCTGCTTGTGTTCCCTCTCTCTCTGGCTGTCTCTCTCTCTGTCAAATAAATAAATAAAATCTTAAAAAAAAAAGTTGACTATGCCAAATGCAAGGGTAGAGCCTGGAGGCATATTATTAGTGACTAACTCGCTGTTATTGCGCTATTAATCAGACACTTTCAAGATGTAATAATGCAACCACATGAAATAGCTCTAGCTTGCCCAGCTTTTCTTTGAGAATACCGTGTTTTGCTGAAGCCTGAATTCTTACAATTTTTCTAGTGCTCTGGTCAGTATCTGCAGCTTCAAAAGAAAACACAACTGCTCGCAGGCCTATCCATCTCCTTTACCCGAGGTCCTGCAGAGTCGCATGACACCATGGAGAAGGCCAGTCCAGGCTGCTTTCCAGCAGAACCTCATGCAAGAAGAAACACAATGTTTCCAAATGGCTCCAGTGGAAGACGTGGTGATAAAGAAAGTCCCAGCAGTATCTCCACACTGCCTTTCTGCTCCATAAGTCGGTCATGGACATTTACTCTAAGAAATCTGCAGTTGATATTTCCTTTGACTTCCATGGGTAGCTTCTTCTCTGCATTCTGGTCTCGGCTCGAATGTTACCTCCTCAAGACTCTGTTCCTATTACCCCATCTCTGCCTCTTATAAGTCACGGGACCTTAGAAAGCTACCCAATGTCTCTGGACTTCTGTTTCCTCCTCTGTAAGAGAAGGAAGAGAAGTTCTGCTTCACTGAACTTTTGTGGGGTTTAAACGATTTAATAAATGTAATCCCCTCAAACGATTTAATAAATGTAATTGCCTCAAAACAGTATCTTTGCATTTTGAACTCGATCATTATCATTATTGTTATTGTTATTATTTGAACACTTGTTTCCTTTCCTTACAGTTGTTCTAACATATTTACCAATTTCTGTGTCTTCAAAGTATTACCTTGGTCACTGTTCACTTGGTGGTTTCAGAAGCCTTCAACCTGACAGGAGGACGCTGTAAGAACACCCTTCCTGTCTCTGCATGAGTGCATCTCAGTGACTGGAATGGCATCTAGCACAAAGTCATCACCCGACGCTATCAGCTGAGCGAAGGAACGCACACACAAGGGGATGAAAGGCAGTCTTGTCTGAAGTCGCCCTGGGTCTCTCTTCCCTGGCGTAGGGAAACATCAAATACATTTCTAACTTTTTGTATTTGGGAAGCTTCCGGCCATCCTAGACTTTATGGATTCTCGGACATTTATGTTACTAAATTTAGCCTCAGCCACTCTTCATAATATTCATATCAGGTCATAAGAGAGAGAAGGAAACAGAGTTACATTCATAATTTAGGACCATCAATCTAATTAACAGAGAAGAATCCAGAGAGTAGGACTTAGTGTATTGTAAAGCAATTTAATAGCTCCCAAAAGGAAACACGGAACGTCATTGTACAAACATAAACAGTGGGGGGGCGCCTGGGTGGCACAGCGGTTAAGCGTCTGCCTTCGGCTCAGGGCGTGATCCCGGCGTTATGGGATCGAGCCCCACATCAGGCTCCTCTGCTGTGAGCCTGCTTCTTCCTCTCCCACTCCCCCTGCTTGTGTTCCCTCTCTCGCTGGCTGTCTCTATCTCTGTCGAATAAATAAACAAAATCTTAAAAAAAAAAACAAAAACAAAAANGCTTGTGTTCCCTCTCTCGCTGGCTGTCTCTATCTCTGTCGAATAAATAAACAAAATCTTAAAAAAAAAAAACAAAAACAAAAAAAAAAAAACAGTGGGCTATTTGAAGCCAGTGTGTCTGAAGAAAATCATCTAATGCTTGATTCACACACAAAAAGAAAGTAGGAAATAGGCTTTAAAGTATTCTAAATTGTGTTATTTTATAAAATGGAGTGTTGTGCAAATCTTAATAAAAAAATATTAGATTCTTATATATGTCTCCAGAAATATCCATTGGCACGTTTGAATAAGATATTCAGGATAGTTAATAAAATATATCACATTTTGTGTAATGAAAATTACTAAAATACTAATATTTATTTTCTCTATCTATATGCATGTATATTGCATGTGTAAATAAATAGGAAAAGGTCTTGAAGGGTGCACAAAAAGTTAGAGTGGGGGTTATCTTTAGGGAGGAGCAGAGGAGATCAGGGTTGCTTGAGGCGGTCTAAGTGGTCTCTAGTCTTATTTATAATATTTTTACATGAAAAATATATTCATGCCTTGTTTGATCAATGAATTTGATTTAAAAAGTAAAAACACACATTTTCCATATGTGGGGAAATTGCCCTCAAATTCTGTTTGCACATTATACTTCTATATGGTTAATACAACTGTAATACTTATCAATGCTACTTAAATGAAGATAGTTTGGCACATATTATGCTGAATAAACTCATGCCGTATCGAAATGAGTGTGACTTACTTTTTGAAGGGCATATAAACATCTGTTTCTAAGTTATAAAATCTGCCAGTAGGCTGTTAGCACGCTGAGTGATGCGTATTTCTTCCCTATAGACTATTTTTCTGTTCCTTTAAAAATGAACATCTTTTTGTTTTTCTAATCTCAGTTTGGGAGCTTCTCTCCCGGACTCTAAAACCTCTCAAAGCTCACTCATGGTTTTGACGTGAGCACTTCTATTCATTTTTCTCCAGAGCCTTGAACCAACTTTCTATGGGTCTAGAGACATACGTTCATTTGACTGTGGCTGAAAAGCAAGTATTTCCTCTTATACCTTGGACTTATTTATTTATTTATTTAGGTAATGAGAAGCAATGCTTGTTCTATCATTTTTAGATGGACAAAACTATTTGGAGAAGGCTGAAAAAAACAGGAACTATAGGTTTGTCTCTTCTGTTAGGTGGCAAATATTTTGCTTTCTGCCCCAAACTGCTGCGCTCTCCCTGCTTTTTAGTTGGTGACAAACACAGTTGCCTGAGCTGTTGCAAAAGCCTCAGTTTATTTAGTCCTTTAGCCATCCCAGTTCTCTCTCAGATCTACACCTCTGTTTAGGTTTGGCCTTTTCTTCTATCTCATGTAGTTCCCATGTGTTTATTTACTTTTATTTAAAAAAAAAAGATTTTATTTATTTTAGAGAGAAAGTGTGTGAGCTCGTGTGGGGGGAGGGGCAGAAAGAGAGAGAGAGAGAAAGATAATCTCAACCAGACTCCATGCTGAGTGTGGAGCCTGATGCAGGGACTCAGTCTCAGGACCCTGAGATCATGACCTGAGCCAAAATCAAGAATCTGCCGCTAAGCCAACTGAGCCAGCGAGTCACCCCTCTCCCGTTTTTAAATGGAGCTTGCTGAGAATGCCCCAAGATGTGACACCAATTTCCTTAGCCTACTTCCCCTTTCCTTGCTCATCTACTGGTGATGGATTGTGTGGTCAGATTTTCAGTTTTTCCACTTCTACCCTTTTGAGCCACATTCTTTCAGAGTTAGTCATTACAAAATCCTTCCTTTTCTCTCTGTGAATTTTTGAACTCCGGTCTACATTCCCTCATTGCTATTATAACATCCCCTTGACATGGTGCCTTTCTCCCAGGGTCCTCCTGCCTTCCAGAGCACCAGTGTGTTCGCCTTTCTTGGCCGTAATTCTACCCGGAGGGGCGGTGACACTCACTGCTTCTCCTACCGCCAACATTGTCAGATGCTCAGTTCTGCCACGAAAGAGACATCCAGTTGATGTCTGGATAACTGATGCCTGCCCGCACCACAGCATTTGGAAATGCTTAGGGTTTTGTTTTGTTCTGTTTTTAGGCCAGGCAGTGCCCTAGTAATTATCATCAGTGGTTTCAGTTTTTGTTTCTCTCTACATTTGACCTCATCCAAATATCATACTATGTGTGGGGCCTGAGAATCCTGATGGCTACAGGTAAAGACTTTCCCTCAAACTGGAAAGCAAATGGGATTTGTAAAAGCTGTTTCTGTTCTTCTTTAGAAGAAAGATTTTTGTGTCTCTCCCAAGAGATAAGATGCAATGTGGAAGAAAAACATGCGAAGCCTGAAAATTCCCTGTTAAATGTCTCTTTGCTTAGAAATTATTTTTGCTACTTTCCGTATTTTTATAAAAGAATAAGGAAAAATAGCTGTAACAGAGACTGATGTGTATTCACTCTTCCTGTTATTTCCTCCTTTCAGTATTTAGACAAATTTTTTCCCAGCTTTTTTGAGATATAATTGACATACAATGTTGTGTAAATTTAAGGTGTACAACGTGTTGATTTGATACTCTTATATATTGCAAAATGATGACCACCATCGTATTAGCTATTCCCATCTCCTCTCGCTTCTGTGTGCACAGCTAGCTCATGTTTTCTAGGTGCCCTAGAATTAGGAGGGGTTGTGCAACTGGATTCCAGCTCATGCAGTGGAAGCAAAGTGACCTGCATGATTTTAGGGTCTTGCTCCTTTGAAACCTCCCACTTGGCTCTCAATGCTCTCCTTTCTGTAGGCTTTGCCTGAATTCAGAGGATCATGTGGCTAGTTCTAAGAGTCGATGGCGGAGGCCCAACGGGACCTACATCCCTGCGAGATGTTTGGAGCAGAGTGCTTACTCCGCCAGGCAACCCACTTCATTCCGGCACCTGCCTTCACAGTCCAGGCAGACTGAACTTAGTGACTTTAATCCAGGTTGTCCTTTTTAATGCACATACTCTTGCTCTCTCTGTTGCATTTGTTCCCACTGACCACACTTGCTTCATCAAATTGTCCCCATCGTTGTATTTCCCTGCATGACCTTTTGTAGCTCTTGTCTTACCACTCTAAAGGTTCTCTCTCTTCATCTGCTTTCAGTGTGAATATTCGTGAAGTTCCATCACCACCTACTTAGCACTTAGCACACTCTCCCCAGTATTTAATTCCATTTCTATATTTCTCATTAATGCTTAATAACCCATTTCAAAATGTGGGGGTACCTGGGTGGCCCAGTTGGTTAAGAGACCGACTTTTGGTTTCATCTCAGGTCAGGATCTCAGGGTCGTGAGATAGAGCCCCACATCAGGTTCCACGCTCAGCGGGGAGTCTGCTCAAGATTCTCTCTCCCTCTGCCCCTCCCCCTACTTCAAAAATAAATAAATATTTTTTTTAAAAATGTGACCCCAGATTCTCTCCAACTTCAGTTTTTCACAGCATGCTCTGCCTCCACCCTGTGTACTGGCATAAGTGCACTACCTACCCTTCCACACGTGCTACATTAGTGCATGCTTCTCTTCTCACCCACCTGTTTCTCTACCTTTTCTTATCAAACTCCAGTTTTCCTCTCAAGGAAATCAATCATCACTGCTTCTCTGAAACCTTTCCTGTTCTTCCTGGGGCAGAATTGTGTGCACTCTCCTTTATGATCTCACTGTAACTTCCACGTATCTCCATTTTTAACATGTACCACAAATAATTCTCATGTTTACGTAACCGCCAAGGTTATAGATTTTTCAAAGGCAGGTTTCATATCTTATTTATTTTTGTCTACCCCATTTTTCAGCAGAGCATCTGCCACATAACAGCGAGTGAAGGTAAGTTGAAAAATTATGAAATGAGCCTATGATTTGCTACAACTTTCAATATTTACTAAAATGTGGAAGGCTTTCCTTTACTGGGCTACATGCAAGAATTACATAGACAACTCACCCAGCTTTTAGTCCTCTGTCACAAATGCCAAGGAGGAGGGGTTTTTTTTGTTAGTCTGAAATGAGGTGGCTTGATTTGGTGGTTGTGGCCAATGCAGAAGGGTTTTGCTTCTCGTCTGTGCTGTCGGCTTCTGTAGGACAATTGGGTTCACAAAGTGTTTGAGTGTTGAACCATTTATATTACCTTCCCCTGAACAGAGTTATTTTGGGTACATAGCAATATTCTATCTTTATAGTTCTCTTATCTTATTTGAGAATCAAAGGCTGGTATACTGGTATATTCCTCAGAAGAAGGATGAATATAGTAACCAACCAAGCAAACAAACAAAAAACACTCAAAACAGCTTTATATGATAAAAGAAATCTATTTACCTTTAACTCACAGTAGAGACAAGAGGTCTGGAGAGAGCTCTATCTGGAGACTTGATAAGAGGAAATGTGATGTGCACACGTGCCGCTGAAGGGACAATAAATATAGAGAAATTTTAATTTATCCCCCTCCACGGCCATCCTCCTTGGTTTAAGACAGGTAAAACTGGAGCATGTTTCTGCTGTGTCTCTCTTTATAAAGAGAAGAAACAGAGCAAGAATGGGTAGTTGAGGGAGACTCCAACACAAAAAAGACAGCAGTAGCATCCATGTCATACAGTTGGTTAACTTTGGATTGGAAGACATGCATCACGGTGGGAGATGAAAAGAGCTTATTAACGAACGATTTTAGGCAATAGTGATATTAAACATGTCCAGAAGAATACTAGCTCTAATGCCTTCTCTTCCATGAAGTCCTTCTTAATTCTTCCTACTGAAAAGCAAACTTTCCCTGTTCTGAACACAGCTGTGTTTGGGTTCTGCTTCTCTCGTGATATTTACTATGGTATATTTCACCTTGCCACCTCTCCTAAAGCCACTCTGCAAATTCTTTGAGTTCCAGAACAGCATCTAATTGTACATCTTGATATGATCAATAGCAGCTAAGATGGTGCCTCATGCATTTCAGCATTCAACAAGAATTTATTGGACTCACAATAATAACCAGTTCTTTTTTGTAGATTAGAATGAAACCTGTAAAGAAAATTACTCTCACCTCTTCCTCTACACCCAAATTTCCCAGCAAAAATTTTAAGAGCATTTTTCATAAGCACCTCTTTGTGTGGAATAACTTCCAACAGATTTCTGCTGGAATCCAGCAAACATTTATTGGATACCAGGTGAAAGCGAAAAATTCAAAGAGGCTGGGGTTTGGAGTCGGCTTTTTGCAGCTTCAGACACTTAACCTCTGACGAGAGTGAAATTCCTCTGGCATGTATCTCAAACCACTTGTCAATGATAAACAGAATTTCCTTGGTTAGGTGTGTCTGTATGTGTGTGTCCCAGGGAAATTCAGAGAGAAAAATGGATTCTTGGAAGATCTAGATTCAGTGGTCCAGGCTAAGATTTTCTACAGAGGCAACGACTGAGTTTGCATCCTTGTGCTCTCCAGTTAATTCAAACAAATGTTGAGTAGAAACAGAGAGCTGGTTTGTTATCACTGAACATGGATGATAATGACTTCCGGATCAATACCTGCTGAATCTTTCTCTTTCTTCTCCCTAAACGTACAGACGCTGCTAGATCAAAGGCAGGACTGTTACAAAAGGATTGATTTACCATTTCCAAACACATGTGGCTGAACTTGCAACCAATTGTGTAAGCTGCCTTAAACCCTTTTCTAGAAGGAAGAGAACTGTAAATAAATAAGGGGGCTGTATTTTCCTGCCTTCATGAGAATAGATTTCTGGGCTTCCTTCTTTCTGGAGAAATTGATGTGGTATGTTCTGCTGCTAACCCCACATTGTAAATAACATTTTGACTTTGAGCATCCTGGTGAAATATACTTAAAATTAATATGATGGGGCTCTAGGCAAAGATAAATTTGGAAGCGGGTACCTGCTATGGTTCTGCACTCTGTTGCCATAGGGCTATGCTGCCCAAACTATATTCCTCTTTCGACCATAAAAAATAGAAATTTGTGCTTGCAGATTATTACGTGGACTTTTTCTTTTCCATTGCTACTTCATGCATGGCTTTCCTGGGGATGTCAATAGAGTGGGTTAGCAAAATAAAGACAGATGGCAGGGAAATAATTCTGAAGTTTTTTGTTGTTTTTGTCTTTTTTTTTATTGCAATGCAACTATTATAGACACTCAACTGCACTCATTCTTAAGTAGAGACTTTGCCGTTAGTTTTCTGCTCCCTCTAGAACCAGTTGCCTTTCTTTGCCCTAACAAGGGCAAGCTTTTTATTAGGGGGTGGGTGATCAGTTTGATACTCTATCACTCCTTCAGCATTTAAGGGAAATTAACATAAACTGGGCACTCCAAATGCAGGGGAGAAACCAAGGTGCCAGAGGTCTGGTGTGGAAATGGATTACAAAAGCGTCCTCCCTCCTCTGGCCCTTCTTATACTCATTTCCTTTGTACTTGCAAACTTCCCAGCTCCTTTCACTGGGGGGTGGAGATTATTTCCCCACTCCGTGGGTCTGGGTTTTCAGACTGACTTTGGTCCCTCAAATGCAACAGACAAGAGAGCGAGAGCCAGTACTGAACCAGACCTCAACAGATCTTGTGGTCCAGGCTCTGTGAACTACTGCATAAACACGTCCGGGCTACTCTGTTCAGGGTCCGGGGTGACGGGGAGGAGACCCCCGTGGAGGAGAGTCTGGCTACAGCCGTGTCAGAGCAGCCAGAACAAGCCAAAGGGAGCACATATGAGAGAACCCATCTAAGATCAGCAGAGCTTGCAGCGGTACGTATAGAGCCCACGCCGGATGCCTGAGTGAGGCCAGCCTAGAACGGAAGAATCAGCCAAGGCTGAAGCACTAAACTGTAGAATCAGGAGCTCATTAAATGTGGGTTGCTTGCAGCTATCGAGTTTTAGGGTATTTTGCTATGCAGAAATAGCTAACCAAAACATGTGCTATAATGAAGATCAAATTAGCTTTGAGTTCTGTCTGCTGGTGTTCAAATCCTGGCTATAACATGCAAATGGTCTGCTTTGTGAAAATGTTTACTTCATTTCCTCATTTGAAAAGTAATAATAATGCCTACATTTGTATTGTTTCTAAGGAACAGAAATTACACATGTAAAGCATTTGACTCTGAGCAGATGGCAGCTATTACAAGTAAAGAAAAATAATTAGGAGTGAGAAAGAAGAGAGAACAAGAATAAGAGTGGTAAGAGAAGGGATGAGAGAGACAAGGATGAGAGGAGGAGAGGGAAAGGGATGGAGAGGGATGGGAGAAGGGGGAGAGGAAGGGAAAAGGAAGGAGAAAGGGGGGGAGGGGAGGGAGGTTGAAGAATTTGGGACAATCTAGGGATAGAAAATTGAGGTTGGAAGGCTGTCTTCAACTCCTTCCTTAACCCGAGACTGTGGTTGTTGCCTGTACATGTAGAAATTACACAGCCAGCACTATTGAGACCCTGATCTGATTTAGGAACTGAGCTAAGATCTTCAGAAACAATATTCCATTTCACCCTCACGATATTCCTGTTAGGTAGTTCTGATTGTTACCCCCATATTACAAATGAGCAAACTGAGGCTGGGAGGCTTTAGGGACCTGTTCAAGGCCACACAACCAGTGAGGGATGGGGCCAAGAGAAGGGGTGACGCCAGGCTCTTACATAGCATGGAGTAGACTTCTTCCCTAGGAAGGCTGCATTTAGTGGGTAATTTGAGTTTTGAAAACCTAGCATAATGGACCAAGGAAAGACCCCCTCCTGATCAAAAACACTTTGTAAATCAGATATATATTAAGTGCACATCAAGTTTTATAAATTAAACACATCCTTGAGAATGCATTCAGCAAGATGTTAAGTTTATCTTTTAAATATCAGGGAACCTGGGGGCTTTGTGGGTTCCCAGTGACAATTCCTTTGTCTTCATCTTTCTCCTGGAATGAAAAAGAGACCCTTTGCATGAGAAAGTTGGCAGGGTATAGATTTTGTAGCCATTAATGCAAGAACTAGAATTTTATAAGAATCAGTCAGGAGCATTACTTTGAATTGGATCTTAGAAACCAGTGACAAGATATTTTAACTAACAACACATTTACTGTTTGACATCTTTCCCCAACCAGAAGAAACGTACTCTAAAACAAACTCAGAAAGCCCAAGGGATTTTGGGATTTTGCTTTCTCACATTTCGAATGTGGAAGTAGGGGACTGAACGTGCTATATTTCTAAGCCTTGACTGATTCCTGAGCTGTCATTGTCTTTACTACACTGAACACAGGACTCTCCTCATCATTACAGAGTTCAGTGAAGAAATTTCTGACTCAAATTTGTGTTGCAAAGGACTACACATTGTTGTAACACCAGACTGGTGAGGTTTGCAGGATGTGCGTTTGCAAGTAATTGAAAAACCAAGGTATCTCCCACTTTTTGAAAGTTTGTGCCACTCCGCTCTTACACAAGACCTACATTAGTGGCTGAATCTGCTCACCGGAAGAAATATGAAGAGTATTTTCGCTTTTATCAAAAAGGTGAAATGCTTTTATCAAAAAAGGTGAAAAGCAAAAATAGCATTCAGCATTGGTTTTGGGGTCAGCTCTTACAGAGGTGGTTCCCCCCCCCGCCCCCACCAGCAGGAGTGGCCCCTCCAAGCTCCTTCCCCAGGAAAGACACAGCATCTCCATGTCCAGCCACCAGAGCTTTGAACTGTGTCTGTGAGCGTCTGTGCTTTATCTCCATTCATTTTTTGCTTCCATTAGCAAGATGCATCGTAAGGTATCAGAAAAATCCTAGAGAGGTTATATTTTTGGGTCTGGGAACACTCAACTATTTTTCCATATATATTACTGGTAATTTGTTTCCTCACGTTATGCATCTTCAGCTTAGGAAAAGTTTCACAGGAATGCTTTCAAAGAGCAGGGGAAACCTGCACATGTATACCATTAAGCTTGATTTGTCATCTTAGGGAATGATTTGGGGGAATCTCACATTTGGAAAATTGAGTCTTACTGCCTTCAAATAAGTTGTAATTCCGAATTGCAATGAAGCACCATGATTTCCAGCAGCTAAGAGAAATCTTGCATTAGATAAAATTTCAAGTGACCCATCTTTGACAAAATCAAATGGGCTTACAAAATTATCTTCCAGAGCCTGTATGCATATTCCAGAGCATTCCCTCCGAGAGAAAGAGCTTCTAAGCACGGTGGGGTCTGAATTGATGGCAAAACCATTAAACCCACGATTCTAGCAGAACCAAAAGAGAAGGAAAAGTATTCTTCATGTTTTTCAGAATACGAGGTTGAAATGTAGAAACTTAAGCATGTTCCAGTCACTTTTCTTATTTTTATCTCAGGATGATGTCCCCATTACTTACCTAAAAACTCTTCAATATTCAAAACACCACAAACTTAAATACTTGATTTTTGTCTTTAAAAAGATCTGCCCAGCAGCTTCCTTTTTATGCATTATTTATTTTTATACTCGACTTTACAACATTTAAAAGAAAATATTTTAAAAATGGGGACACTCCTGAAAAGCAACAGTGAGACCTCTATTCATTTTGTTGACTTAAAGACAGTACCTTGTTTAATAAAACCAGGAATCCCTTAAAGTGCAGTGACTGGGCCCAGACACTGGGCCATTTAGAACAGAGGGCATTTCTTGAGTCCCTACTATTCCCCGAGTTCTTTCACATCCATCTTATTCTCATTCAGTTCTGATAACGACCCCCGGCAGTAGGTGTTACGGTCTCCGTCTCCATTTCACGCGTGAGAAAATGGAAGGAAATAACCTGCTTATGGATCTGTAGCCCTAAGGAAGTGCCCGCATAGACATTCTGGCCCTTATCCACCTGGCTGTCGGTTTCCTGTTCCTTTGTGGGCATCAGGTTGCCTTTTTTAGAGTTTATGTTATCGAATATCCTCCTTCTCCCTGGAGAACGTAAGAAGTGATATGAACGAGGATGTGAGGGTAATCTGGCTGCGACATCTGTCACCCCATTGATCGCCAGGGTTGATTCGGCTGATCTGGCTGGCTAGGCGGGTGTCCCCTTCCTCCCTCACCGCTCCATGTGCGTCCCTTCCGAAGCTGCGCGCTCGGTCGAAGAGGACGACCTTCCGCGATAGAGGACGACCTTCCGCGATAGAGGAGGACCGATCTTCGGTCAAGGGTATAGGAGCAGCTGTGCTCCCCTGCTAGAACCTCCGAACAAGCTCTCAAGAAGTGATATGAACGAATGCTTGCTTGTTTCTTGCAGGGCTACTTAAAAAAATGTATTTTATCCCCCTTAATCTTCTACTTTCCTATCCTTTTGTCCTTGTTACTTCATTACCCAGATTTTCATACTGTCTGGATATGTGTTCTCCTAGAAAAAAAATTGCATTTCCTCTATGCGAGCGATCTTCCCACCACTCCCAGAAACCCTAGGTTCTGCTTGTCACTTTTGAAGGCAGATAATAATCCAGAGACTATGTAAATAGTCCCGCACACAAAACAGGCCCAGAGAACCAGGGAACCACGAGTAAAACAAGAACAGCAATGAAACTCAAAAATGCAGTTATTAATTCACACCATCAGGATTATTGCTTTTTGTAAAGGTATTTTTAATGAGGGGAGATAAACAAAGCTTAAAAAAATACACACTGTTATAACTCTGGATCATTGATTTTTAGTGATTTCCCTGGGGTGCATACATTTGCTTATAAACATTTTTTGGTAGGGGTGAGAAGTTTGTGTTACATAAACCGATAGGGGCAGAAAGGTCTTCTGCTTTAAGACAAGGGACATTTATAAGCTATGCATTTTTACCATGCAATTGTTATCACAAACTTTCCAAAGAAGACCTGTGCAGATGCATCAGTGTGTATTTTTTTAACTACTCTAAATTCCCCAGTGTGCAAAGAATAAAACTCTGAATTTGAACCTGTAAGACACAAGTCACTCTCGTGTCTGGCTGCGTGTATGCACACAAGTGAGTGCACATGCATGTGAAATGCTTGCTTGAAGACTTGAAATTCGATTTATACAACACTCCGTGTGCTTATCAGACCAGGTGAGTCCTCTGAGAATTCAGAAGAGATGTCTTAGGGATGCTAGTCTTGAGTCTTTCTTGTGAAATGCTCTTTCAGGTGTATAGTCTTCCTGGTTTCCTTGTAGCATGCCTGTTCTAAAGTATAACAACTTGCTTATAAACACAATTTTTCATCTTCTGCTAACATTATCAGGACATCTATACATTTGTAACTGGAAGGTTGGACACCCTGTCTCAGGTCTCAGGGAATCAGACTCTTAATGAGGTCTAACTCCAAATCTCATGATCTCCTCCTGCTCCTTACTAAAGTCTGAACGAGCACAACTGTGCAGGGTGTGCACGAAGAGGTGCTTGAGAACCTGGATAAGACTTTCTAGCCCTGGAGTGGAGAAAGTCCTTGATTCAGCATATAAGCTCTAGCAGGACTGGGACCATATCTAGCTTATTCCCTACGGAATCTCCAGCCCTTAGCACAATATCTAAGACATAGGCATTCTTTTAAAATGTTGGTTTTATTAGTATTTGGGTATGGTGAGACCAAGACCAGGAGACAATTGTTATTGAAATATGGTTTGTTACTCACAGTTGCAAGAGGAGTGGGTAAGCCATGCCATACAGGGCCGCAGGGCTGGTCAGGAGGCAGGAGTGAGGGGGAAAGGTGGGAAATTTTAATGAAATTTTTATGGCAAGAAATGAGTGAGGCAAGGTAAGCTGCTTTAGAATTGACTAGTTTGAATAATGTCAGCAGGTTCTGGGGCATAGGCACTCTCTGGAGTTATCTGGTATCTGGTCCCAGTTGAGTGAGTAGGGCAGAGGAATTGGCTTGGCTTGTGAGAGTTTGATAAAGGAGATTGAGGAATATGAACTTTGGATTGGTCAGTTTGCATACGAAGGGCACATTCTAAGGGGTGTAGATTGCCATCTCTAGAAATTAGCTAGCCCTGGGCAAGGCTGTCCCTTCCTGGTCAGCAAGGACCTAAGATGTCAAAGCATCATTATATACAGAAAATAAGAAACAAGATTAGCAGAGCCATACAATAAACATATATTCAGCGAAAGCAAGAATAAATGAATGGCTGGTGGCTGCATCTCAGGGTTACACTCTTTGTTCCCATCTTCCATGCCCCCCCTGAAAATCAACAAACGATGGTGAAGAGAGCTGAGCGCAGATTTGTCTCAAACTCTTCCACTCCAAAGGTTACAGGGATTATTCAGGTGAGAGATCATATTGTGTCCTAGAGCAAATATGGAGCACATGATATGGCTGCCTTTACAAAATCTGAGTCCCTGTGCTGTGTATTTTTTATACATGCTGTGCTGGACTTGGATGACTCATTTTTCTTCAAATCTCAGATCTCCATCTACTGAAGAACTGAGTCCCTTACGTAAGTGTGTGCTGGTGGTGTTGGGACAAAAACATAAGCAACCACCACTGAAAGCTTTCAGGGAATGAATTTCAAGTAAAGATTTCAAGAAATAAATGAAAGGGAAAGGTACTTAAATTTTTGGAGGCCTTTAATGACTGCATGATACACACTGAAACAACTAAAGAGTAGCACTGTTAAGGGAACTTTATGCATATAAATAAATTCACAAGGACAGTTTAATAACATTTGCAATTAAAATTATTCTCCAGCGCTGGAAGGACGGCTTTCAATTACGTGTAGATCACTGGATTCATTTAATTCATATGACTTGTAAATTTGAGAGTCTGTGCTTCTAAAAATAAAGCCATGAAATCCTTCCTGAATATACACAACTCCATTAACAACTTCCTTAATTAAAATTATCAACAGTAAATACATTTGATTACAGTTGCTATATATTATGCCTTATTTAATGTTCCATCTATTTTATATATTATCATATAGGAATTTCCAACTATTGCCTTCGTGTTCATATATTTAGTTTTAATAGAACTTTATCTGAGTTTAGCTTTCCCTTTTAAAGGGAAAAAGTAATGTGCTGTATTTTACTCACAAGCAATTACGTGAAACAGGATCTTTCTCTTTTGTGATGGTTTCCCTACACCAAGTCAAGAGAGTCCGTCAGATCTCTGTGTCAATTGTTTGGCACCAAGCCTACACAGAGAGAAAAAGCTGTCTTGCCAGGACAGAAATACAGAAAGCGAGGGCTGGGGCGGGGGGGCGGTTTCTAGTGTAGCTGGATGATTTTACCCATTATCAAGGGTCAGAGATGCTGAACTCCATGAAATAGACAAGACTGAAAATTAATCCAGAAACAAAACCCAGGCAGTTGGTTAATCCACTCTAGTAGGTTAGCTAAGGACAGGAAGGATGAAGCAATGCCAGATGCCCAGGCAGACAAGCCCAGAGTCTGGGAGGAAGAATGCAGAGAGAATGGCACTGGTGAATGAAAGCATGGTTTTTGAAACTCTCAGCTGCATGGATATAGCTGGATCTATCAGAGCGAGAGAGGAGATGTGCAGTGGACAGCTTGGTTTTGACGGAGGCAGGGAAAATAAAGGTTAATGTCATAGTGAAATTTTCACACTGTTTTGCAGCATTGCCAAAAAAAGTGAAGTGATGCATACCTGAGGTTGGAACAGCTAGGTTTGGTTTAAGAGTAATTTTATGTATAGTCCATTAGTCGAATTTGCATATGTGGTCACAACCCACCAGCAGACACAGACTCCCTGGCAAACTGGCAAATGAGACCTGAACTTTACAATGACTAAAGTCATTAAAATGCTTTCCTTAACTCCATTAAAAAAAAAAAAAAAACCCACAACACCAAGTAAAAGTTTATTAAGTATTCTCTATGTTTCTTTCAAGTAAATAATGTAATGTAATTAACAAGAGTCTTTCTTGAGCTTAACCATGGGTGGTCCTGGGATTCAGGCACAGCATGTATGGGTCAACTAGCACAAGGCCCTCTACATGAGGCCCAAGGAGCTTCCCCAAAAGGAGACCTTCTTAGGAGCTACTATCTGGTCTTAATAACAGCAGGCGAGACTATGGACTATGAGAAACAAACTGAAGACTTCAGAGGGGAATGGGTGGGGGAAGGGGATAGACTGGTGATGGGTAGTAAGGAGGGCACATATTGCATGGTGCACTGGGTGTTATATGCAACTAATGAAGCATCAAACTTTACATCAAAAACCAGGGATGTACTGCATGGTGATTAACATAATATAATAAAATTAAATTAAAAAAAAATAAAGAAAAAAATAAAAAAAAATAAAGTAAAAAAAAAAAAAACAAACAGCAGGTGATGCTAGTTAGCATAGTACTTGTCACATACATTGTCTTGTTTTCTAGCCACTGGGGAGATTTGCCAGGGGTAAAGAAAGAATAAAGAGAAAAGAGAAAATGCTAAAAGAATGTCTCTAAATGTCCATGGGTCATTGATCTGAGTCCAATGTGAACAATACTGGCACTGCAGCCTCTTCTGGAGGGGTCCGAGCTAGCACCGGAGCCTTTGGCACGTTGGTGTAAGCAAGAGTGACCTAGGGTTAGGGGAAAACCTGAGAAATGTAGTATTACAGGCAACAAAAGAGTTTTTCAGGGAGGAGTAGTTTTTAAACATTATATAGTCATAGTGCTATGTATATATTGCATATAATTTATATAATATCACATGCACATGCCCGCGCATGCACACACACCACTAAAGAGGTCAAATAAGAATTATGTAGGTATGCGGGATTGCTATACTGGAGAGTAGATGGAGAGGCACTTTCTCTACCATCACAGAAAAAAAAAAGGTACAAGTAGATCGTTCAGTGCCTGGAAAATTAGAATGTATATTAGTAGAAATATTCAGGCTTAATCAAATCTCAAATTATAAAAGGTAACAAGGAGACTCTAGAGGTCATTGAATTATAAAGACTTATTTTGAATTGGATACAATATTTTTCTTTCAGAAAAAGAAATGGCAAAATTAATTTACCTTCTTCGGGAAAATTTTTTTATTGTTCTTATGATCTTGTTGTCAGATATCTTCCCTTCTTCCCATCTATATAGCTGAAAGTCTTAGTGGACTCACTTCCTAAAATAGGCATTATATTCCACATTATCTGATCAGGTAGGACATAAGTCTGAAAAGTCATCAAGGAGTTTCTAGCCTGTACTAAAGGAAATCAGGGAGTATTAGGTCTATGATACAATAAATACAGCATCTGTTGTGAATCTAGAACTTAAAAGAAAATCTTCTGTGGGCTGAAAGAAGTAGAATCTGATCATTAATGAAACATAGAACTTTTGGCCAAGTTATTCAAAATGGCATGAAGTATATCTTCTTTAAGGAAATTTCTTGATATTGAAATTATCGAGGGCAGATAATCAAGGCAGGTATGCCGTAAATTTTTATCCCTTATTGTTGAATTTACTTTGAAGCAGTAACAATAAGTTTTTTAGAGTTTAATATTTATAAGACTCAGTAGTAGTACCAGGAAACAGTAACTTCATATGGCACTCACTTTCAGAGGACTTACTACCCTAATAGATAAAAGCTAATTAGACAGAGATAGATGGTGGTTAGATGGATAGATAGATAGATAGATAAAAACAGAAAGTAACATGTAGTCTGCTCTAATAATTTTAAAGGCAGTAGTATTTCAGGAATTAGTAGGTGGAAAAAATCTGATACTCAAGGGTCCCTTATAATTCTATATGAATTTTCAAATCAGCTGGTATTCAGATAAAGTTTTTGTTGAATCTATAGATCAGTCTGGGGATTATTCCCAACTTTACAATGCTAAGTCTTCTGATCCACGAACATGAGATATTTTCCCATTTATTTAGATTTTTTAAAAAAAATTTTTCAATAATAGTTTTCAGAGTAAACTATGTTTTCATTTTTGTTAAATTTATTGCTAAATATTTTATTCTATTTGATGTTATTATGAATGGATGTATTTTCTCATTTTTTTCAAATTGCTCATTAAGTGCATAAAAATACAATTGAGTTTTGTGTATTGATTTGGTATCCTGAAGCCTTGCTGGACTCACTTATTGGTTTAAAACAAAATTAGTGAATTTCTTAGGATTTTCTATATATAAGATCATGTCATCTGCAAATACAGATAGTTTTACTTCTTTCTTTCCAGCCTAGATGCACTTTATTTCTTTTTCTTGCCTAATTGCCTAGATAGAGCTTCAGTAAAATCTTGAAGAAAAATGTTGAGAGCGGACATTCCTTTCTTGTTTCCCAATCTTAGGGAAAAAGCATCCAGTCTTTAACCATTAAATATGTTAGTTGTGGATTTTCATAGATGCCCTTTATCGGGTTAGGGAGTTTCCTCCTGTTCCTAGATTTTTATTATGAAAGTGTTGGATTCCGTCAATTGCTTTTTATGCATCTATTGTGGTGATCATGTGATTTATTGTTTCTTACTCTATAGATATGGTATATTATGTTAATTGATTTTCAGATGTTGAAGTAACTTTGTGATCCTGGGATAAATCCCACTCGGTCATGGTATATAATTCTTTTTATATGTTGCTGGATTCAGTTTGCTAAGATTTTTTTGTAGGATTTTGTATCCATATTCACAGGAAATATTGGTCTGTAATTTTCTTGTCATCTCTTTGTCTGGTTTTGCTGTCAGGGAAATGCTGCCTGTTTTAAATGAACTGGGAAGTGTCTATTTTCCTGCTATTTTTTTGGAAAAGTTTATGAAGAATTGCTGTTAATTCTTTGAATGTTTGGTAGACTTTAGCAATCAAGCCATCTGGGCCTAGGCTTTAATTTGTGGGTAGTTTTTAAAAATATATATATATTAATTCAATCTCTTTATTTATTATAGATCTATTGGTTTTTCATTGCTACAGATCTATTGGGATGGTCTTTTCTTGAGTAGGTTTCGACAGTTTGTGTTTTGTGGGAATTTGTTTGTTTCATCTGAGTTCTATAATTTGTTTGCTTACAATTGCTCATGGTATTCCTTTATAATCCTTATTTTGTAAGGTTGGTACTACTCTTTCCTTTTTATTTCTGATTCTAGTAATTTGAGTTTTGGTTTTTGTTTGTTTGTTTTTTCCCCATGGCCAATCTAAATAAGTTCTGATTCTTTTCCAAGAATCAGCTTTTGGTTTCATTGATTTTTTTTCTATTCTCTGTTTCATTAATTTTTACTCTAATCTTTATTTCCTTTCTTTTGCTTGCTTTGAGCTTAGTTTCATTCCTCTCCCCCTACCACTGTCTTAATGCAGAGGTTAGGTTACCTATTTGAAATCAGTCTTTTTCCTCAATATGGGCATTTCCAACTCTAAATTTCCCTCTAAGAACTGCTTAGTTCTTAGTTCTTAGCTGTACCCCATAAGCTTTGGTGTGTTGACTCTTTATTTCCATTTATTTCTTTTGATTTCTTTTATGACCCCTTGGTTAGTTAGGAGTGTGTCGTGTAATCTCTACTTATTTCTGAGCTTCTCAATTTTCTTTCTCTGCTATTGGTTTCTAATTCTATTCCACTGTAGTTTGAGAATGTACTGTATAATATTTCTAGCTTCTTAAATTTATTGAGGTTTGTTTTATAGCCTAGTATATGGTCAGTGTTCCATGTGCATGTGAGAAGAATGGCTGTTGTTAGGTAAACTGTTCTATAGAGGTCTAAAAGGTCTACTCATGGTGTGATTCAAGTCTGGCTTCTTGTTGATCCTTTGTCCAGCTGTACTACCCATTATTGAATGTGGGGTATTGAAGTCTCTAGCTATTATTATTGCACTGTTCATATCTCCCCTTACATAGGTCTTTTTTTTTTTGCTTCATGTATCTCAGGGCTCTTTTATTAGATGCATTTATATTTTTCATTACAGCTTCTTGATTGGTTGACCCTTTTATCATTATGAAATGTCACTCTTTTATCACTAGTAACATTGTTCAAGTCTATATTGTCTGACATTAGCATGGCCAGTGCAGCTTTCTGCGGTTCTTGCCTCACCGTCTGAGTCTGCGAGGGCTGCCATAAGGAAATACCGTGGACTGGGTGGCTTAAATAGCAGAAATATACTTTCTCACAGTTCTGGAAGCTGGAAGTCCAAGATCAAGGTGCCAGAAAAGTTAGTTTCACAGGTGGGGCCACTCTCCTTGGTTTACAGATGGCCACCTTGTCATTATACCCGTGCACAGCTATTCCTTTGTACGTGCACACTCCTGGTGTCTCTTCTGAGGTAAACAAACTTGCCTCCATAGAGATGATGTCAGAATTTGGCATTCCCACTACATTTCTCTCCTTGTCTCTACAAGGAGGCACCGGAGAGAAGGCATTTTAAGAAAACACAATAAATATGGGCCGTTATATGAGTTTAACAGTTGAAATAAGAGAGAGATGGGAACATGCATAATATATTCATGGTATATGATTAGATTATTGCAGCTGTATTTTTTTGGAGGGAGAACTTGGAGATAAGGGGAGAGTATGAGGGTCTTCAGTGTCAGGGTAAGAGCTTAGTTCAACGTTCTGAAAGAAACAGAAGACTCATAGCCCCAGAGTACATAGCAAAGGAAGTTTTTTCAACTATCAAAATCCAGCTACTATAACAAAACCTTGTGAACATTTTGTAACTATGGGCATCATTTCAACTTTTTATCCCAATACTTCAATAATTAGTAGAGTATGGTCAAAGGTCATAGGTTAAGTGAATAATTTCCTGCACTCTTACATGCATAGACCAGATATCTCTATTACTAGAGATAGATATAGAGAGAAATAATATACCTCTCATCCATGGTGGTGATCACAGATAAAACTTCACATACATTGTGTGATTATTTTATTTCTATTTCCTCATAAATAATAGCTCCACTGTACATATGTTTGCCATTTATATCTCCAGTGTCTACCTCGGTGCCTGTGACATAGAACAAGCTCAACAACTTTCCTTGAATAAGTACATGGATAGGGGATGGATGAGTGAATGGACAGGAGGGTGGAAATTACTTTAAAGGTAACCAATTATCTTAGTTTGGTACATGTCCAACTTGAGATGTTTGCTATCTTTTTTCTATTGTCAAACTCAAGAAGGAAAAAAAAATCCTACATTCCTAGTTCACAAATTGCAAAACAACCCCAAACAGACAAACAGAAAAACCCCAAAAAAACCCTGAAAAATATCTGTCTTCCTCTGCAGATGGTATAACTATCCGGAGGTTAGTGAAACTCACCAAATGAGAGCCCTCTGTGGGGACAGGTTGAGATTCAAGTTATCATATGAATTAACTATACTGGCTAAGGTACTACAAAAACATTCTAAGGACTCTCACCTTTAAATAACCACTTTCATTCTAAATAAAATACAGATAACTTCCGCAGTGAAAAACTGCTGAGCACTGTTTTTCCAATTCATCAAAGCGTAAAGCTAGCCCATACACAAATCAATCCAGGAGGTGTGCAAAAGGGAGGAAAGGAGAATACCAAGACAAAAATATCCATTAAAAGTGCAAAGTGCAGTAATGATTAGGAGCCTATAGAAACTCAGCCTTCACAAATGGCAGCAACCAAATTTCTGAGTAATCCTCCCTAGAATAGGTCAAGGCAGAAAGGATTAGTTGAAGGTGAATGGACAGGAATGTGGTCTGATCAATTGCCCTCAGTATGCTTCAGACATCCCACAGTGTCAAAGAAGCTTGGTCTGATTGGTTGTGCCAAGGGTTGTGTTGTCAGAAATTCAATTCACGTAAGTGAAGAAGCCAAACAAACTTACACTTCTCAAGGGCAAGCTTTGTTTGGAAACAGGAAGCAGGTACCCTGCAGTTTTCAAACAATGTGCATGGGATCTATCCCAATATCAATATTGCCAGTTTACTTGCATAAAATGATCTCATTTAACAAGCCCCCATACTTTCCTGCTATTGTTTCATCCTGTTTTAGGTGAGTTGTGTCTTAATATAGGCACCCAAGTTAAGGGGGAAAAAATGGCAGCCAATTTTTATGTCTCTTTTAAAATCTCATGGAGCCAATACTTCTTGTTGGAGAGTATTAAAAAATTTTGAGACTCTGCTCATCATAGCCAGGTTGCTTCTAGCACAGACTCAGGGGACTAGTACTTAACAGGAGAATAAGACATGCTTGGAAGGAGAGGGTTTCACTCCTGGGAGAGCAAATCCAGATGCTGGTGTTGAGGGAGGCATCACTCTGGCAGGCTAACCACAGAGCACCAAGGTCATGGCACAAAATGAAGCAGCCCTGGCCAGGAGTCATCTACCACAGAAGACGAGAGTAGTATCACAAAGAGGGATCCAACAGGAAAAGACACTCTTGAATCCCAAGAAACAGGCACTTAGCCTTAAAGATGGGAGTCTTAACAAGGATTTTCTTTCCTTCCTCCATTCACTTGTTCATTCAAAACTATGTTCAAGTACCCATTCTGTGACAGGCACCAGATATATAATGAGTTAAACGGATATGGCTCTTGCCCTCACAGACCTTACTGTCTAGTGAGAGAGACTGGCATTCGCATGAGGAATATACACATAGATGCATTATCATGAACACATTATCGTAAAATTGGAAGCTAATGGGACTAGAAACATGTAATAAGAAGCCCTAAAGTAGCCTGGTGGCTCCAGTGAAGGCTCACTTTCCTGAGGAGACATGTGAACTAAGATCTGAAGAATTGGCAAGAGAATGGAGGTGAGAAAACATTCAAAGTTCTCAGGTGGGAGATAATTATACATCCATGGAATTAAAAGAAAGTCAGGGCAGCTGAATCATAGAAAACAGGAGGGATACTGATAGAAGGGGATGAAAAGGAAGCCGAAACTAGTAATTGAAGATCTTGTAAATTATGTTAAGATTTTGTTTTTTATTCTAAAACATTGGGAAGACATTGCAAACCTTAAATGAAATAACATAATTGGCTATATTTTTAAAAGAAGATTCTGATTGAGACATGGAGAAAGGATTGTGGGTCATGAAGGTGGAAGGAACAGGAATGAATGATGCTGGGGAACGCTTAGGAAGATTTTTTAAAAATTTGTTTTCTGGATGAAAAATGACAGCTATATAGATTGGGGTGCTTCAAACAGAGATGATGGAGAGAGGCTGACGTATTACAAGAGGTGAGATCAACAAGAGTGGTGATGGAATGAACGAGATGTGTGGCAGTTGGTGTAGAGAGAAGTGACAAAATTACTTCTCAGATTCTCCTTGCAGAACTACCCAGATGATGGCCTACTTTACAAAAATAATAAACACTGGAAGAAGTGTTGGATAGAGGAGAGGATTGAGTTCTGTTTTAGACATTTCCAATTTGAATTCCTTGGAAGAAGATTGGATAGAGGAGAGGATTGAGTTCTGTTTTAGACATTTCCAATTTGAATTCCTTTGATACATCCTAGGAGATGTAAAGAAAACATAGCTGAGTAGGTAAGCCTACAGCTCAGAGGTGACATCTGGGCTGGTCATATAAACTGGAGAGTCATTTGCATATAGGTGACTGTTGCTGAGAAAAGCATTTGGTGGGTATGGCTTTGCTGAGGGAGGCAGTACAGAATGAGGAAAGAGGAGCACTTGGAACCCAGCCTTGAAAAATGTCAACCTTTAGAGGTTAGGAAGAAGAAAATGGACCAGAAAGAGACTGGAAGTAGCAGGCAGAGAAGTAGAAAAGAAGAAGGAGGTAGGAGTGATAGATCACAGAAGGCAAGGGAAAGTATTTTAAGAAGGAAGGAGTGATTAACAGCATCGAATGCTGATAAGGAATCAAGAAAGATGAGGATTGAAGAATGTTCATTGAATGGTGACATGGCGGTCATTGGTGACTACGAAGAGCTTTTTTCAGTGGAAGTTTTGTGTTGTTGATATTGTTGTTTTCTCTCCAGATCAATGAAACTCTTTCTCTCTAGATCAATACACCTATTGCCTTGCTGATTAATGAATTCACCAAATTTTTCAGCATTAAGCAGGTTTTCAAGGGAGAAGGTAGGAGGCTGATAAAGGAAGTTAGGAAGATACACCGTGGAGGTACTTTAGGAAGCTTGTTAGAAATGCAGACACCTGCATTCAACCTCTTCAGATTTTCATTCAGGAAGTCTACAGTCGGGTAAGGGAACCCTCCACGCAAGTAGTCTCCTTGCCCTCGAGGGTTCTCTCACACCGACTCTCGGCTTGTCCATTTGACTGGCTTTGCCTAATGGAGCATTAGTGTGAAGCAAGCAAAGCCTTGGGAAGAGCTTACCACTGGGGCTTACCATCTGGGAAGGCTCCTTCTTGGAACACAGTTGCCAGTTGTAAAGAAGGCCAGGTAGCCATGTGGAGTTGTTCACAGGCAGAACAGGGCCCCCTAGCTGGGGCTTTGAGCTAGCAGAGAATACCAGTGAGGGGGTCATGTGGCACCCATTAGACATCCCAGGACCTCTGCCAAGCCCACTTGGGACAGAACTGCCTGGTCAGCTAGTAGACTCATGAAAAAATAATGGGTTGTTTTTGTTTAAGCTACTAAGTTTTGGAGTGATGTGTTAGGCATTAACAGGGACTGTAAGAGTCTCCATTTTAGTGTGCTCTCCTGATGATTCTCGATGTACTGTTCCAGAACATATCAGCCCATTTTACAATTGCCACCATCTTCTCCCCTTTTCTTCCTCCTCTTTGTTCTCCAGCTACTGCTCCTTGCAGCTCCCTACCTGGCAGCATCAGACATGAGAGGATCGAGCAGGAGCCTGGAACTTTTCCTCACTCATGTGCAATGCTGGTAACTGACTTAATTCTGGGAGCTTCAGAGGCCCCATCTCTAAGCACAGGGACAAGAGCTCTACAGCAGGAAAAGGTGCGGTGATGTGTGTGGGATCAGTATCTAGGACACAGTAGCTCCCTTTCTCCTGTCACCAGTTTATCGCTTTCCCTTGAAGGACTCCTCAGCACATTTATCTAAGCTGTTTTCCTCATGTTTGGTAACATTCACTTTTATTGGCCTAACAGTCATCGACGCTCATACACAATAGGGTTTCTTATAGATTACTTATAAGGTGTGAAATAAGACTTCTGGAAGGCTTCAGGTTTCTTTTTAGAAACCCATCTGTACTAAAATGCCATCGTGTAGTGGAGAGATCATTTCAGATGAAGGCAGGTGGGCTGGAGGACGCAGGGCGAGTGCTCTCCTGCTCCCCTGTACCACCTCTGGACAATTTCAAGCACTGTGGGTTTTGCATAATAGAAAGCACTCGAAAACTTCTGGCTTCAGAGGCACCGAGCGGAAGCCAAAGTTCCTATTATATTTCTAAGCTCTTCTTTTCTGCTTGAACAAGTAATGGCATCATTCACCTATACAAGCTATCAGTAGGAAATTCTGATACTCTCTCCCACAGGACAAATCCAAAGTAAACTGTCAGGAGCCCGTAATGGTCCCAGGCTCTCAAACAACGGGAGTCCCCAGGCATTTCTCAGGATGGATAAGGAACTTGTGAAACTCATTGTGTTCCCCTTCTCCTCTGAAGCCCTCGGTGACCTGTTATCGGCCGATCACAGGTTGTTCCGCGTCAGGGTTGCTCATGCAAGTGATGGGAGCTTGAGCACAGGCCACAACCTAATCAAGCCCAGGGCTGCTCGGCTGGGAATTCTCTCCGCCAGCATGTGTGGCTGGCCTCGGTAATAGGCATCATGGATATACTGGATGGCTCAGGGACGCTACTGGGGAATTTGGATTACTGGGAAAGGGGAGGAAATTGTTAGTCTTCGAAAAATCACTGGAAAGGGGCTCTGTGAAATCTGCTAGCAGCTTGCTACTTCATCATTCCACCCCATTCATTGGACACATGCTCTTTTAATAGGCAAGAAGGTGACATGGCTGAAATGAATCCTAGACAGGGAAAGGTTTACAAAATAGCCCTAGAATCTGAACCACCTTTAATTTTTTTTTCTGTGAAATTTATTCAGGAGTTTGGTAAAGAAATTTTTTTTTTCCAATAGTGCCTGGTTCCCAAGTAGGCTAAAAGGTGCTATGGCATCAGAATTGCCACAATAGAGTAGAACTATTATCTATTTTACCCAAAGTCTGTCTTTGGAATACCAAGGGATGGCCTTTAAGAGTAGTATCTTCTCTGCCTCCACTGCTAACCCTTTAGTCACTGATTAATTATTCATTCATTCATTCATTCATTCATTCATTCATTCATTCATTCATACAGTATCCACTACGTGTAGACCCTGTTAGATGCTGAAGTATAGAGATGAATATGCCATGATCCCAATAAAATAAGCAGCCTGGTAGCGAGTAAAGACACATAATAACGGACATTTATACAAGATAAGTAACCATTTCAAGAACAGAGTGATTAATTCAACCTGAAGGGGTCAAAAACATCCTCAGAGAGCAGATGGCCCTTCGTCTCAGTGCTGTAGGGTGAGTGAGAATTCCCTGGGAGGTAGTGATAGAGCTGGTCCTATCAGGAAAACATCCAAGCATCCTTCATCATCAGTGACATGTCTCCACTGCTGGTTCTCATCCTGGAAGTGCATAGAATCTCCCATGGAGCCCAAATAAAACCAAACAAAACCAAATTCCTATTCTGCCCGGGAGACGCTATGATGACTGTCCAGATCCGTCCTCGGGCTGCTCATAGATGGTCCTCTCCTGCCAAAGCTGAAGACTCAGGTCTCATTCCCTCCCCAGGGCAGCACCAAATGACTGACCAACATGGGGGTAGGAAGTCCCAGCTCCCTCACTCCAAGTGAGTAGACCTCTGGGGGGCATCTTAACCTCACAACCCCTTAGGTCAGCTGAGGCCTCTGTAGAGACAGAGGTGCAGTTCATCTTTCTCTGCCCAATCTCTCCCCTTCTCAGAAGTCATCTGTCTGAGAGTCAGCCTCCTGGGGAGCCCCACCTGTGACAAGTGGCCTCCTTCCACAGAAGAATGAGTACAGCAGGTCTCACAGAGCAGGGAGGCGTAGTTTCATGGAGGTCCACAGGCACTTCTAGTGCATATCTCTTGTTAAGAATCACTAAATGGCCTTCTCAAAATGAGATCTGAAGACCCCTTGCCACAGAATAGATTTAAGCAGCTTTATTAACTAGAGATTCCTAGTCCTCCCTCCTGGCCCCCTTGAATTACAATTTGCAGGTAAAGGAGACTGGAAATCTGCATTGAACAAGTTCCTCCAAGTTCTTTATATGCACATTGCTTTAGAAAACACATAAGCTCATCTCAAGCATTTATGAATGTATTTATCTTTTATTTTTAATTTTCTTATTTCTTAAGTAGGGCTTGAATTCACAACTCTGAGATCATGACCTGAGCTGAGATCAAGAGTTGGACGCTTAGCTAAACGAGCCACCCAGGCACCCCATGCATTTGTCTTTTAAATATGTGCTCACACACAGATGTGAGTACACATGAATCACTAAGAGAAACACTGGTTACCCCTGCAGCCACTTTTACCCACCCATGCTCAGCATTTGGGTAATGACTGAGTGACATCTGACAACAAAGCCAAAAAAAAAAAAAAAAAAGACTTGCCCTTCAAGGAGACTCGTTGGCATCTGAACATTTCTGTGTCCTAACTCTAGCACCACTCTGCCTTTGATCATTGCATTTCCCCGCCCTGGCATGTGGTCAATACCAAAGATAGGAGAACATCATTCAGTGTATCCTAAACCTTTAAAATGGAAGCCTCCAGACATAATCAAGCATGACTTCTGGCAGCTCTCTCAGGCTCTCTTTCTGTCTCTCCTTTAGTATGCTTTGCTAATCTATTTTAAAATTATTTCCAAGCAACGTTGCCTCAATAGCTTGTCCTTGGTGGGCACTCCATGGTCTAATTAGGCTTTGAAGGTACTTTCCTCCTCACCTACATCTTTGCTCAATCTGTCTTTTTGTTTGTTTGTTTTTTAAGATTTTATTTATTTATTTGAGAGAGGGAGAGAGAGAGAGAGAGCATGAGCAGGAGGAGGGGCAGAGGAAAAAGCCAACTCCCCACTGAGCAGGGAGCCTGAAGCAGGGCTCAATCCCAGGACCCAAGTCAAATGTTTAACCGGCTGAACCACCTACACACTCCTCAATAATCTGTCTTCTTTTTAAAAAGCAGACAAATCCTATTCTTTATGTTCCTTTCTCCTTCTAGTGTCACTGTAAAGAAAGTACAGAAATAGTGGCAATCTGGTGCTGTCGTCATGTAAGGGAACTAAGGTGAGTCAGCTCCTTGACGAGTTAGAGATAGAGAAGGACCGAGACTGCCCTGAGTGCGGTTGTCACATAAAGGAAAATTTATTTGCGGCAAGAAGAAGATCACAGGGAATGACTTCCAAAGTGCTGACTCCCTGAGTGGGGGTAAGTAGATTTCTCTTATTTAGGGTTAGGATGAATATTCAGAAAGGGAAGCTGTCATCCCATGTGGAGGGGGCATAAGGGTGCACAGGCGTACTTAGAAAACAGGACTCTACAAGTGTCATCTGTTGTGCTAACGAAGCTTGTGCGCCTCCGACATTGTAAGGAGGTAGAGATCACTGCCGGGCGCCATGGGCCATCCCAGCAGGTATGAGCCGGTGGGCAAGCTCAAACGAGTCTCAGCCACCAGAGCCCTTCCTGTTGTTTGCTTCTAAAAGAAGAGGTCAACTTTCTTGTGAAGAAGGGTGGATTCAGTGAGGGTCTTGCTGACAGTTTCAACCTCATTAACCCTACAGGCCCCGTTTCAGGCACGGCCCTGGAGTCAAACTCCCTAGATTCCAATCCTGGTTACCTGTATCATCTTGAGCTGGTTGCATCATCTCACTGTTTCTTTATTTTTGATCTGTAAGTCTAAGATAATATCACATACCTCGGGGGGAGGGGTATTGTAAGAATCCAGTGAGTTGGGACAAAGAACTCCGGAACGCAGCCTAGTACGGAGGAGGTGTTCAAAAGTTCTGGCTATCATTATCACAGATGTGGGCAAATGAGAACCAAGTGACATTTGTCCACTTCCCATTCCTGGGCCCTATTTGTATCTTTCAAAACTGACTCAAAATAAAACACACCAAATTAGTAAGAAGTAGGCAGATAAGATTTGACCGGAGAGGTTTTTACAGAGGCCAGTGGAGGCATGGCAGAAGAAAGTGCTTCATACCAAGAAGAGGCTGAGAACAAGTCGAAGTTCAGAGGTCTCACCTACCAAACTCAGATCCGACTCCCTTGCAGATAATTTTTCACCTGAAGCACCATAGGTCAGGGTAGATCTGGATCCTCTTCTGCAAAAACTATCTGGGTGGCTGTGGGCAAGACATTCAACTTCTCTGAACCTCAGTTTTACCTTTAAATTCAGATTATTCATCCTCTCTTCACTGGATACTTACTTGTAAAGGCAAATAAGAGGGGGTACACCTGTACTTGTCACAAGGTTGGTATTAATAAAGCATCAGGTAAATCCGGTGTCTATTAGGATGGAGGGAGTTGAAGACATGGCAAGAAGCATGGGTCACTGACTAGGAAGGCCAGGAAGCATGGGTTTCCCGCTGGGCTGATGGGAGCCCTGGTGCTACAAAACCAGCATGGTCTATTTAACTTCTCTCCATTTGGATACTCCCAGCAGTGGCTCCCTTAGGAGTACATAGTGACGGCTAAGAAATGTATTTGACGAGCTAGGAGTCAGTCACAGTCAGTCTTCCACACAGCAGGCAGCCCTAGGAACAAGCAACTTATTCCCCAGGCCATTGTCCCTGGAGGGAATCGCAGTAGATCTTATTTTTAACGGTGAATTTCTGACTGTTCACCCCTGCCTTGGATGCTACACGTCACTGGGCTTTAATGAACAAAGGGAAGCAGCCTCAAGGTCCTCTGCACAGGACTCATTAAACAGACCCAAAGAGACCTCAGAAGGTTGTTTTTTGCCCCCAGACATTTGTTCTCCTGGTTACTTACAGACACAAGATGTTGGGATACCTTTCTCCTAGATCACTGTTCACTTTTGTCTTTAGAGATAAAGCAGCAAAGATAAAGAATGAACATATGTAAAAATCAAAGCAATAAAATACCACTAAATATATGCTTTGTGTCAAGACTTTATGCTGTATCTTTACTTTTCACAATTTTATGTAAATCGTCTATTCCCAGTTCCTTAGAGGAGGATGCTGTAAGGAGAATCAGTCATGTGTAACAGTTTGTCCTAGGTCACACAGCTGGAAGTACTTGGCTGGGATTCAGAGGGTTTGTTTTTTTAATTTTTTGCCTGGACTCAGACTCATGTTCTTTCCATCCACCATGCTGCCCTTCCCCGAAAATCATTCAGGCTGATAAGGATAATGAGCAGGAAAGAGGGAGAATGGAGTTGCTCTCATTTCCAAGAGCCCAAGAGTCTCTCTGCTTATGTTTACTTTGAATTCACTGCTTCTGCCTATAGACGCCCTGAGAATAAAACAACAAATAAGGCCATTTCCCATGGACCATGTTTGGGATAGCACAGCAGTGTCCCTGTGGTTACAAAGATCCAGAGATATCTGGTAATGAAGTCGTCTCACTTGGCCTCTTGGGAGAAACAAAACAAAACAAAACAAAACAGATTTTAAGCCCCTCACTCCCTGTATATTTCAAGTCAAATATTTTCATCTTTGTTATCCAGAAGAAAGCGATTCACACGTTAAGCAAACATTTACTGAGCACATATTACATGCCAGTTGCCATCCTAGCACCTGAGAGGTATCACTGAATGAAACAGATAAAGATATGTACCTTCAAAAAGCTTATTTCATCAGATACTCATAAATCCCAAGAAACAAGGAGTCTTGAGGAAGAGGATACAGCAACTCATTCTCCTAAAGTGAGTTCCAGTTTTCAACACACAGGGATAGCAAACATGTTCTATGTTTTCTCATTTCTGAGTGTTCCACACCATAGTAAATCAAAATCTTCAAGAGCTCTGCAAATGGAACCTTTTAACATCCAAATGTGACATTTTGGACCATTATGATGTGTTCAGCAAAAGGAATAAAGCATTCTCAGAGGGAACTTCCTGGTTGCCAAAGTAAATTCAGTGGCACAAAATGACACCCACTCTGGGGTGTTATGTTACACCTTGACTTGACGTGAGCGCACTTGAGTACAAAGACCTGTGCTGCAATATAAAAAGGAACTGATGCAAGTTCAAGTTCCAACTCCGCCACTCTGTGGTATGACCTGGACAAAACAAGTGGCCTTTGTGAGCTTTCCTCATTCCCAAGGACAAACTGTGTCTACGTCATTGCGTTTTGTTTTGTGTATGTACATTTTTCTCTTAGAACACAATGAAAGAATGTATTCAATTTCATATATTTGCATGTCTTTATATGCATAGCAATTTTTATCACTGCTAATACTAGGGTAGAGTTCCTCTCATCTTGCTATCTCTTTTTCTTCTTGTAATGAATTCAGTATTTTCTTTATATTCGGTTTCACGTACTTGACCTTTCTCTTCCTGTTGCAATAGTTCAGGTGCCCGTAGTATCACTGCTGAAATACCGGAAGAGCTGCCCAGCCCCCTGGTTTCACCTGGTGTACCTTCCAATCCTGCATATTTCTGACAGACAAATCTACATTTAAATAGTTCTTCCATTAGAAATCCAATTTTTCTAATACCTCTTGATGTGTTCATTATACATACAATGAAGTCCAAATTGGCATTTGGGTCATAGTTTATTTTTCCAGACTTGTGTGTCTCTACTAGCCCAGCACCCCTATTCACTATTCTTGACTATGTCTCATAATTGCTTATATCTCTTTGCTCAGACTACCCCCACTGAGCAGCATCTCGCTTTCTCTCTATAGCTACGAGTTATGCTTCGTCAGACATTCTCTGCTTACTCATCAGCTGTCACTAGTGTCCACCACCAAGTAGGAGCTCATGAAAGTTTGTCACCTTGAAGACCAAATAAGATACCAAGGCACAACTGACTGATGAGTGAATGGACTAACACCTCTCAGTGTAATTTCCTGCTATTCTAGGAATTTCTGAGATTTTCAAGTGTTCTAGAGTTTCCAGTTCATTATTATGTCCACATAAAGAGCTACGGCTCTATAATACTGTTAGCACCTGACAAATTCTTCGGTGATATCATGAAACCCACCAAGATGAACTCAATTTCCTGGACTCACAAACCTTTGGAATCCCCATCATTAAGCACCTAACTCTTTAGGAACCAACAGTAATACCCAACATTGCCTAATCATCTCATTTACTAAAACATATAGTAATAAGGAATAAACACATTTATATATCCCTTATCTTATTTTACTTTCAGTCAAGCCCTGGGAATGGGGTATCATTTTGTCCTTACTTTATAGGTAAGGACATTGAGCCTTGGTGGTTAAAAATAAAAGTTACGCAAACTCATGTTGTTTGTCAGAGTCAAGATTTGAACTCAAGTCTTTGGAATCCACAGCCTGTACAACTGTTCAACAGATAAGGTGGTAATAGGTGCATACCGAGGTTTGATGGCCTATTTAGCTTACACTGTCTCTTCCCTCGCCCCCTCTTATCCGCTATTCCATAACACAGTCAGAAATAATCTTCAAATACCAAACTTTTCCCTGAACTGATACCCTTTAGAGGCTTCCCATGGACTCCTGGATAATGTTCCAACTCCTTCGCGTGAGTGGTGGGGCCCTGTATGGTGGATACTGCCTGTCTCAACCCCTCAGGACAGTTCCTCTGCAACCATTCATTCCACTAAAAATGAGCTGAAGATTCTGTCTTCCTCTGGATTCGCTTGCCTTTGGGGTTTGCCCCAGGCTCAGTAGCTGGACAGTTAGTTTGTCATTATGGATCAGAGGAGTGTACAACCTTGACCCCTCATCTCGTATTCAGGCCTAAGGGCGACTACTTCAAGACTACAGCTTGGTCAGTGGGGTCTAACCCCTATTATTTGAAAAAAAAAAATCATGGTTCAATAAAACACAGCCTGAAAATACCTTCATCTATGCATAAACTCTTCAGCTATTGGAGGGAAAAAAATCTTGATTTTACTTGGCAGACATGCAGCACCTATCAGGAAAGAAAAGCAAACGTGTGACAGGCTGTGAAATGGAAGGCAATATTGCCTCATTAGAGTTAATTTTAAGTTGGTTTTAAATGACGCTTTGTCATGCATCTAAATAACTCAAGTGGGTACCAGGAATGTGTTTACCATATTGCTTGCAATACGTTTTCTTTTGCTCCCCTAAATATAACCCTTCTCGGAATTGCAAAAGGCAAAAGGCAAAAAAAAAAAAAAAAGGCCTCTTTCCCTGTAGGAGGCTGTGAGTGTAATCAGGGTTTTAATGACATTTCCCCCTGAGTCTGCCCTTATCTAGTTCCAGGAGCAACTCTGAGCCAGGGAAAACGAGGAAAATCACTGTTTTGATGGTTTTTGTCTTCTTCTTGTAGCCTTGCCTCTCCCTTGGTACTGTTAGACTATCCTGTTGAAACCTCTACGAAAGATGCATGTAGAGTAGCGGAGAGTGAAGACACTTGGCATCACACTGCTCTGGTTCTAATCCTGTCTCTGTCATACAATAGCCATGAAACCTTGGACAAGTTCAATGCCCTTTCAGTGATCTGTTTTTGCTGTTGTTGTTGTTTTTTGTTTTGTTTTGTTTTGTTTTAAGTAAGTTCTATGCCCAACATGGGGCTCGAACTCATGACCCTGAGATTAAGAGTTACATGTTCTACTGACTGAGCCAGCTAGGTGCCCCATGTGATGCATTTTTTAATAACAACTTTATTAAGACACAAGTCACATAGCATGTAATTTACACATTTGAAGTGTAAAATTCAATGGTTTTTAATATCTTGACAGAGCTATAGAACCAAGACCACAGTCAATTTCAGAACATTTTTGTCACTCTCCCCGCCCCCCGCCAAAAAAACCTGTACCCGTTAGCATCCACTTCTTGTTTCCTCCTGCCCCTCCCCCCTGCCCCTGCACCCACCGATATACTATCTCTGGAAATTTCACATAAATGAAATCATACAATGTGTAGTCCTTTGTAACTGGCTTCATTCATTTATTTTCAAGGTCCGTTTATGTTATCATATTATCCGTACGTCATGCCTTTTTATTGCCAAATAATATTCCATTGTATGAGCATATTACATTTGTTTATCCATTCATCAGTTTGGACATTTGGGTTATTTCCACTTTCTGGCTGTTATGAATAATGCTGCTATGAATACTTATCTGCAAGTTTTTGTGTAGACATATATGTTCAGTTTTCTTGGGTCTCTACCTAGGAGTGGAAATGCTGGGTCACGTGGTAACCTTATGTTTTGTCTCCTGGGGAACTTCCAGACTGTTTTCCAAAACAATCACATCAATTCTCATCTGCAGTATATGAGAATTCTAATTTCTCCACATCCTTCCCAATGCTTGTTATTATTTGTTATTTTTTTATTATAGCCATCTTTGTTGGTGTGATGTGATATCTCATTTTGGCTTTTTGTTTGCTGTTTCTTAATTACTGGACTTCATGTTTTCCATGGACAGTAAAATCGAGCAGCTCTTCCAGAGAGTCCTCATTTTACCCTCCTCCTCCCAACACGCAGTTGTAATTACTCATGTCTTATATGGTACCGCATTAGTTTCCTGGGGCTGCTGTAACAAATCACCACAAATCATGTGGCTTAAAGCAACAGATATTTATTGTCTTAACAGTTGTGGAGGGTTGAAGTCTGAAATTAAGGCATCGGCAGGTTCATGCTCCCTCTGAAGGCTCTAGAGAAGAAATTTCCTTGCCTCTTCACAATTTCTGTTGGTTGCTGGCAATCCATAGCCTGCCTTGGCTTGTAGCTACATTATTCCAATTTCTGTTTCCATCTTCATCTGGCATCTTCCCTGTGTGTGTGTGCCTATGTCTCTCATGGCCTTCTTATAAGGACGCCAGACATTGGATTTAGGGCCCACCTTTATTCAGTATGACTTCTTTTTAACTTGAGTACATGTGCAAAGACTCTATTACCAAATAAGGTCACAGTCACAGATATCTGGGGTTAGGATTTCGATCTATCTTATTGTGGGACACAATTAAACCCACAAAAAGTATATTTATGAACTAAATTAATGGACCAATATTGATATATTGTTACAACAACGGTCCATCATTTATTCAGATTTCTTATGTCCTAATATAATAATGTTCCTAATGTCCTTTTTCATCCTAGGATTCCATCCAGGATACCACATTATATTTAGTTGTCAAGCCTCCTTAAGTTCTGGACTGTGACACTTCCCTTTGTACCCTCCCTTTGATGACTTTGACAGTTTTGAAGTGTATTAGTCAGGTGTATTATAAGATGGTCCTCTGTTGGAATTTCTCTGATGTTTTTTCTCATAATCAGACTTGGGTTATGAGTCTTAGGAAGAAGATTACAGAACCTTCCAGGTGGGGCAGGGTACTGAGGATACCTACTATCAACATGACATCATTATTGACGTTAACCTTGATCATCTGATTGAAATAGCATTTGGTTTCTACAACCATAAAGAACACACTTTTCCCCCCTTTCCATACTATACTCTTCAGAGTGAAGCCACTGTGCAAAGCAGCCCGTACTTGAGTGGGGAGTTTTTCTCACCCCCCATGAAAGAAATCTTCTACATTGTCATCTGTAAATACGGGTAACAACGCTAACTACCAATTCAGAGTGTGAGGTGAAGGTTTATGGATTAATTTATGTAAAGTCCTAAGAACAAGTACTTGCAATCACTCAATAAACATCAACAGTTATCACCATTATTATCATTATTAAAACCCTCACCCTTTGCCTTCTATTGTAATAGATTTGTACCTGTCTGTCCTCCCTTTGATATAGTAATTTCCTTGCTTAAATGCAACTCATTGTACTATTTCCATAATCCCTAGCAATGGCACTATATTTCAAAGTCAATGCTCAGCTAAAAAATATGTTCACATATAAAAAATATAAATATAGAGATGCAATTACTTAATAAATCCCTTTCTTGCCCCACCCTCTTCAGCATAGTGTAGCTATTCTGAAAGAGTGACTCACTTGGCTGACCTTGGATAGGTCATCATGCAGATTGAGGCAGCAGGAGATGGGAGCCACTGCTCCAAAATATTCTGTAAATGCCCATTGTTTCATCATTATAATTTATCTCCTTAGTGCCCTAAGAATTTTCGTCTTCAATTTCCAAGTTCACTTTAATAAGGATTTCTTGGCTGAATAATCAGTCATAGGCACTCTGGGGATCATGAAGATGAGTAACGAATGGTCCTCGGTCCCTGCCCTCATTAACCTTACAATCTAATTGTGGAGACAGAAATAAATAACTCTAATATGAGCCAGAACTGTAGCATAACTAAAGCTTTTTGACAATGCGCAGAAGGGAGTAATTAATTCTGATCGTGATTATCACAGAAGACTTCACAGATTCGTAGCATTTGAGTTGACCTTTGAAGAATAAGTAAAATTTCAACAGGTAGAGAGAATAGGGAAAGAAATTCCACCTTATAGAAACTGCATGAGGAGAAAGATAAATATGAACCTCGATAAGAGTAAATAATAGCTAATATTTATTGATAAATCATTAATAAGTGTTCTAATAACTTTTAGGCACTTACATGGTTAAATTATTTAATCATCACTAAAGAAATTCTGGAAGATCAATACTACGCTATATGATTATCCCTTAAGAGCGTAATAAACGGTCACTCATTCTGATTATTCAATAGAATTTAGGGCCTAGATGACAGAAGGTAAGACAGGGAGGATAGAGGGTAGGATGAGGCTGAAAGCTAAATTAGAAACAGATTGTAAAGGGCTTTAAATGCCAGCTTATGAGGTCTGGGTTTTGGTTCTGAGGTCACTAAGGAGCCATAAAAAGATGATGAGTGACTTTGTGTGTTCAAACTGGGTTGTATTGTGAAGAAGAAAAATCCAAGGTTGGTGGAGAGAAATATGTCAGGTTTAGATACTGTAAATACATTTAGAGGAATGTATTATATCAGAAAGGCCTTGTTGAAAAGAAGACAAGGAAGGGAAAACTGCAAAGCGTTTGTATTCTTATCACCTTAAGAATGAAATGAGCTCAGCACTCAGCACTTAAGCAGCTAGAGAAAGTAGGGCAGAGGACCTATCCAATCCAGGGCTCACATGCTTGCTGCTTTAGTCAAGGTGCTTTCTACTTGTATTATTGTTATAATGTGAAGAACAAAACAAAGCCAACATGTTCTAACTGAGGAATGAACGTTGTGTGGTTCCGTTCAAGCCACTACAGGGGAAGAACTAGAGGCATTTGGAAGGAGCTTGTACCTTAAAAATTAATAAGAAATATCCTTTAGATGTGGCTTAAAAATAAAAATGAATATATTAAACATGACTAGGAAGTTCTTGGTACTACAGACAAGTTGTGTCATTTGCTGACTTGGTCATGGTCAGTCTACTTAACTATATTTCCTAGGTCCATGTGGCCTCACTTGTCCCTGGTGTAATGTCATTACATGTTAAACAAGTTGATAAGGTGGGGAAATCCATGAAGGATGCAGGGTGGAAGAACCACTAGTTAGAAAGCTCTTCTGGGCAATAGCATAGAGAATAGATTGAAGGAGAAGATGGCAAAGTCAAGAAAATTTGGAGTGTTAGTCATTTATAAAAGATAATAGAGAATTAAATAAACCAATAAGGGGCGCCTGGGTGGTGCAGTCGTTAGGCGTCTGCCTTCGGCTCAGGGCGTGATCCCGACATTCTGGGATCGAGCCCCACATCAGGCTCCTCCGCTATGAGCCTGCTTCTTCCTCTCCCACTCCCCCTGCTTGTGTTCCCTCTCTCGCTGGCTGTCTCAAAATCTTTAAAAAAATAAAAATGAAAAAGCCAATAAGATTTTAAAGTCATTTCTTTGTAACCGTAGATACTATTGAAAGTTTAGACAACTTTCTCATCGCACATTAGAGCTGGGTATACATAAATGTTCAGTGCAGAAGACATCCCTTCTGTTGGACAGCTAGTTCATTCACCTTCAGAGCAGAGGGGAAACTAAGGCCCAGAGAGACAGATGGAATGTCAGGTCTGTAGGTGAGTTAGTAGAAGAATTAGGACCAAAATGTGTTTTACAGTTTCCAACTTGCCAAACTAGCCTGTTTTCCAAAACACCGGGTTCACCAGTTACCAGTCTCGTTTTCTAATTAAGGAAAGGATAAGGCAGGAAGGATCCAGGTACTTGAATAATGTGAAATTGAGGGTAAGAAAATAAATCAAAAGGAAGAGAGGAGAACACAGAAGATGAACTTGACTGACTTCACATTTTGTCAAGAGGTAGCCCCGCTGAACCATATCCAAAACCAAGTTCACTTATGGGGAAGAATAAATGTAGATAGAATCATCTCTTCAAATAAAAACAAATTTGCCTTGAGACCCTATCTCCTTCTAGCCACCAGGCATGCTCTAATATTTTAATTTTCTTTAAAGCCTTCTCCGAGCACCACTGATTTATATCCAGTCCCCTGAAGAAGAGTGAAATCTTCAGGGTGAGCATTTGCCATAGATCATAGCTTAGAATCATTACCAAGATAAAAAATTATTCCAGACCAGTGTGACACGTATTATGTGAATAAGTATGATGAAGAGGTAGATAAAATGACCGTATCCATGATGATGACTCCTTTCTGTAGGAACTACAGATAGTCACATGACCTTTTTCTTTATCCATAAAATGCAAATGATGGTATAAACCTACTTTACTAGGCATTTATGAAGGCTTATGGCAACATGTTTCTAAAATTGAAAGCTCAATGTAAATAGCATTGCACTGTGAGTTGTTAATGTGCTCTAAAGTTCTTTCAGTCAATACATTAAAACATCTTTAATTCACCCTCAATTAATTCAAGCTTTGTAAGAATTTCAGCAGAAGCTAGGCTGATGATTGTTTTATACTATTTGTTTTGTTTTGGATATAAAACTTATCTATAGGTATTGTAGAAAAACTGTAGAATTAAAGCCAGGCTGTGCAAAGCAGGAAGGCATAGTGGTTAACACCCCCCCCCACCCCGGCACTGCCGTTTATGAGCAGTTTTGCTCTGTATTTTAAATGACACCTCTGTGCCTGGATCAGTTTTTTATTTCTGCAAAGAGATAATCACAGCAACCCCTCCCCAGAGCTGTGCTGGGAATGAAAGTTCTCAGTTGCTGTAAGCTGTAAAGCCCTGAGAATAATTCCTGGCTCAGAGTAAGTACTCAATAAATGTTAGTAACTGTTATTACTACCTCTTTTTCTTATTGTAATGAGAGCCAATTTCTAGAAGTAAATTTCACATGTAAAATATAAAGGATAACAATACAGTTTTACAAATAAAAAAATTGACGCCTTTGAAGGCTTCTTCGTCCCCCTGACTCCAGCCCTCTCTATCCCAATGCCCTAGGGATAACGGCTATCCTGAGTTTGGGATCTGTTGTCTCCTTGTTACGCTCCGTAACAGTCTTTCTCAACCACATGTTGGCGTATCCCTAAGCAGCATTCTGTGACTAAAATCATATTGCTGTACTCTCACCAGTCTCCTCTCCCCACTCCCCTGCCCTAACATTTTCCTTAAATCCACCTGTATTGATTCACAGAGGTGTAGACCACCCCTCCTCTCTGTGGTATTCCATCATATTCCATAGAAGACCCTTCAGATGGGCAGTTTGATTGCTTCCAGTGTTTTGCTTCTTTTCTCTCCTACATATGACGTTGCTGTTAATATCCCAATACATGTTTCCTTTTTACTGGTACAAAATTATTTCCAAGGTAAACGCACAAGAGCAGGATTGCTGTGCGGTAGCATATGTATCCAAACATGGACGCTGGAATCACCTGGCATCGAGGACACTGACCATAGTCAGGCTTGAACAACAATTAGAAATTGGAATTATCCCCGGAGCACCCGGGTGCTCAGTCCATTAAGTGCCTGCCTTTGGCTCAGGTCATGATCCCAGGATCAGTTTGGGGCTCCCTGCTCAGTGGGGAGCCTGCTTCATCCTCTCTCTCTGCCCCTCTTCTCCGCTTATGCTCTCTCTCTCTCTCAAATAAATAAATAAAATATTTTAAAAAAGAAATTGGAACTATCCCAACGAAAGCAGGAGGTGTAGTCATGCCAACCCTTCTAGATAATGTCATTCTAAAAACATTGCTTTCTAAAGTGTTCTAATTTACACTTTTTAAAAAAGATTTTATGTATTTGTCAGAGAGAGAAAGCACACAAGCACGGAGAGCAGCAGACAGAGAAGGAGACTCCCCGCTGAACAGGGAGCCTGATGTAGGACTTAATCCCAGGACCCTGGGATCATGACCTGAGACAAAGGCAGACACTTAATCAACTGAGCGCACCAGACATCCCCCAGTTTCCACTTCTATCTGCAAGGTGTTTTGCTCTTGACTGCACCTTGAATCAGCTTTGGTAAGTTCGTTAAGATATACTTTTCTAGTAACTTGATTTTCTAGTCTTTCAAATTTACTGGAATAATATTGTTTTTTTTAAAAAACACCTTACATTTTACTCCATTCAATTATCTTTAGATATGACTGCTTTGTCATTTTTAATACTGTATTTATGTCCAATTGTTTGGTTTTTTTTTTTTGATTGTTCAAACTTGCAAGAGAACAGTCCTTTGAGAGACAAACTGAAAATTTGACAAACATTTGTCTTTTTTTTTGATCTTCCCTGTTGCAAGGCTATTTTTGAGGTTATTAACTTATTATTACTTATTTTCTTTCACTTTCTTTCAATTCATTTGTTTTTATTCCAACTTTGTAAATTTAGTGTTTGGTTTATTAATTGAAATCTATATTCTTTTCCAAAACACAGATTGAAGTGTTTAAGTCTATAAATTTCTAAGAAGTGCTTTAGTTTTATCTCATAATATTTTTTTAGGTAGAAAATTCTTGTTACTGTTCAGTTCTGAATTATCTAATTTATATTACTATTTTTTATTGGCTCATTAATTATTTAAGAGTATCTTCTTTCAATTTTCAAAACTTTAGGGGTTTTACTACTATTTTTTATTACTGATTTTTAATCAGTAATGATTATATATATATATATTTTTTAACATCCCACGATTTTGTGAGTCAGAAATTCAGAAAGTGTTCACAGGCAACTTTATGCTCCTAATGGCTTCCCCTGTGATCATTGGGGTCACCTGATGGCTAAGATAGGGAACTTCATTCATGTGCCTGATGCGTTGCCATAAAGTCCATGAGTCTGGGTTTGGCCTGATCTCTTTCCATTTTCATGTCTTCTCAGAGCCTTTCCATGTGGTCTCTGCAGGAGCCTTGGGATTCTCAATAGCATGGGGGTCTCAAAGTAGTTTTACTTAAAAGGTGGCTCAGGGCTCTAAAGACAAGTGCTCCAAGAGATCTCAGTAGAATCTGTAAGACTTCTTACGGCCTGTTCTCAGACATCTAAGAACATCACTTCTAGATTCTATTGGTCAAGAACCTCACTAATGTCAGCCTGAATTCAGGGGGGAAGGGATTAAATTCTGCCTTTTGAATCCAGGAGTAGCAAAGAACTTATGGCCATCCAAATTCTGTCACACCTACGAATGCCCCATCCTGTCACCGCATCTACCTCCAGCTTCAGGACCTCCCAGAGACTTACGGTCAATACCATCAAGTCCATACATGGCTTTTCATTTTCTGGTGACCGACAAACTAAAAAGATAAGTCAGCTGATTCCCCCGCACTGAAGATGCAGTGTGGCAGGTAGTAGACATAACCACAGAAAACGCTTCTCTTTGGGGAAAGGGTAAGAATATGAGGCACAAAATAATCATGTGTCTAGTAATTCTGCAATCCCGCTGGGAAGATATTGTGAAAGCCTGGAAATGGGAGAGTTTCCTCCTTGTGGCTCCGATTCTCTTCTGTGAGAGGGGTGCCTTGGCCAATCTTTTCTTCATGGCTTCATCGTCAGATCCGTGTTTCTTGATTCCTCGTTTATCATGATGACACTGACATGAATTTAGGAGAGCACGTCTACCTTCGAGACTATAGCTTTATAAAGTCTGTCCTTGCTCATGAAAATGCAGTGGTCTACAGGTTGTTTTAATTCTTGATTAAATATTTTTTTTTAGTCTGAGATGGTTGGGGTGGGTATTTATTTATTTATTTATTTATTTATTTATTTATTTATGGCAATTAAATCCCTCCAGCATTTAGAAGGCTTCTGGTCTATCTCAATCCAAGTTCTTGTGCCAACAACAAAATCCCAAGTTCTTTCTTAAATTCCCAGATAAGCTGTCTTACCTTACTTCCTTATCTCTTTGGTGAGTTTAGGGGTGGGTGCTCATAGTGAGACTGAGTAGCGGACAATCCCAGGCCATACCATTAATCTGACATTTGCTGCAAGACTGGGTCTTTTTTTTTTTTTAAGTTTTTTTTTTAAAGATTTTATTTATTTATTCAACAGAGATAGAGACAGCCAGCGAAAGAAGGAACACAAGCAGGGGGAGTGGGAGAGGAAAAAGCAGGCTCCTAGCGGAGGAGCCTGATGTGGGGCTCGATCCCATAATGCCAGGATCACGCCCTGAGCCGAAGGCAGACGCCTAACCGCTGTGCCACCCAGGCGCCCTAAGACTGGGTCTTAATAAGTGTTCATTGTACCAAGTTTCTCTCAGTATTATTTGCTGACCTACTGTCTATAAACAGTAGGGCTCTTTTTGTTTGTTTGTTTTTTGATTCCGAAACGTAAAAGTACCAAATTTCTGCACTTTCTGCATTCTCTTGTATTTTTCCTTGCAAATAAGCCACTTGCTTCCTGAGTTAATTTCTATCTTAGAATACTTTGCCAAAAAAANTTAAAAAAAAAAAAAAAAAAAAAAAAAGAAAAGAAAAGAAAAAAGTAAGCTGCCAACAGACACTAAAGATTCAGTGAACTCCAATTCTTTCTTCCATTGGAGCTTTCAATTCCAAAGGCATATGCTTCCCAAGTGTCACAGCCTCAATTGTACCAAATGTTCTGCTACTGTAGTGCATGGATCCAACCTTGATAGCCTCTCATATGTTTCCTCCCTGTTCATGGAACTACCGCTAAGCCAACGAGATCTACTTAAAGATCTCAATTTCTGTTAATACAGCATAAGTAAGAGTGGGTACTGATATAGGCAACCCCAAATCCTCCAAAGCTAAATACAACAAAGGTTTAGGTCTCTCTTATACCTCGGTCTAATGCAGATTGGTAGGTAAGTAGACTCTGCTTCTCTCAATCATTCAGAGATCCTGAGGTCTAAGAACATCACTTTCGGATTCTACTAGATTCTTCTATGCCATGGCTCTGCCATTCTCGACATGTGCCTTTATCATCGTCCTGATTTACATTAGATAACAGATGGTTATCTGTTATGTGGAGAAGGCACACCTAGTCATAATTGTCTTGGGCTGGATGTGATATCTTTATTAACATTCCTCAGGCAAGGACTACAGAGATCATCTCATCTAGATAGAGGCAAGAGGTTTGGGGAAATTTGGTTTAGCTGTGTTCTCAGAGAAAGGAAACAGAGTGGCAGACATCTAGCCAATCTCTGCCACAAATCTGATGCAGGCATTTTAGTTGTTTATAGTAGGAGAATAGTTCCGGGTATGAAGTCTGGCTCATAGCTAAAAATGAAAGTATATTTTAACTTTCATCATTCTTTACATTGTCTGAAATTATAGCTTTGACTCTCTCATGAACCAATGGTTTCATAAAAGATTTTTCTTTCTTTCTTTCTTTAATCTCCAGGTAATAGATTTTTTTCCTTTTGTTTTTATTAAATGCTATTTTTATGTCATTGTGAGAAAAGAAAGTGACTTTATTTTATTTATGTTATGGGAAATTAGCGAGGCCCACATTTGGCCTAATATATGATCATTAAAAAATAAATGTCACATGAACAATGGAAAGTAAGTTGAATGAGAAAATGAGAGACTTAACAACCTATAATTATTTTCCATCTCAGTTAAGTACAATTCAACCTCTCATAAAGCTCTGAGTGACCCAGTCTCTGCTCGCCTCCCCACATTCACCTCAGCCACCTTCCTTCCACTTAACCATGGAGCTCCAGCCACACTGGGCCCCTGTTTATTCATGCCTTGGCTCTTTGCACCTGCTGTTCCTTCTTCCTCCAGATCTAGCCCCTGTTTGTCAGTTCTCATTAAAATGTCAGTCCTCTGACAGCATCTCTTAGGCCAACACTGGCGGACACATCACTGGCTTTATTCCTTCAGAGCATCCATCACTGGCTGAAATGAAATTGTTAATTTGTTTGTACATTACTTGCTCTCCCCAACTAAAATATAATTCTGTGAGAGAGGGATGTTGCCTTTCTCATCACTGTTTTATTCCCCATGCTTACAAGAGTGCTGAGACTATAATAAACACTAAATACATATCTCTTAAATGAATCAACATAAATTATCTCACTTTCTATTCATGCCTAACTCCAAGATGCAGAGGTTATGAAGCGGAATCATTCAGAGATTGCTTTTATTCCTCTTTTCTCTCCCCCTCCCCTTCTTCTCTTGTATCCCTCTCTCTCCTTCCCCCCCTCCCCTTCCCTATTTGGGAAGGTTTTTCAGGTTTAGGTGAGTTGTGCATTCAAAAATGTATTTCTTAACATAAAACATTAGACTGGGATTTGGTGAATGACTTTCTTTATTCTTTATTTATGGTCCTATTTCCTAATTTTACCTCTCTATGTATTTTTATTTTTTTTATTCTGGTAGGAGAATGGCAAGAGACGTCCCAGTTTGAGTGAGTCCTTTACTGTGTTTTTCAAAACTCTAGCAGAGGTTTTATCTGTGCCCTAATCCTTCAAAAATGTTTTAAAAATAAAGAACAGTCTCTATAAGATCTTGGGGACAAATTGAAGCTTTTTATGCAAATATATTTTTCAAGTGTTTTAGCAGCATTCGTGTACATGGACTTGATGGGCTTATAACAAATCACTCATAATCTCTTTATGGAAGCTGCACTCAAGAATCTTCCCTCCGGAACATAATGCTGCCTTTGCCTACAGTATTGGGTAAAAACAATTTGATTCCCCCTAAAACTCACTTTTAAATTCAAGTTCCTACATCCTTAATTATCTCCCTGATTACTTCAAATGAATGTTTCATTTTTATTAATTAAATTAATATGATACTAAGTCCAGTTCATTCAGCATAGTATCTTTCAGAGAAGAAACAGCTATAGTGTGAGTGTGTGAGTGTGTGAGTGTGTGAGAGAGAGAGATGGAGGTGGGGTAAGGGCTTTTTAGAATGAAGAAAATAAAAATGAATTCAAACCACGAGCTGTGTTTTGTAAACATGTCTCATGAGTGAAGGCTGGTAGCCCAGGGATATTATCTCGTTATTCAGGTCCCTTAGGAAACAGCAGGGTTATTTTCAGGGTAGTCTGTGCACAAAGGGCCATGTACTGCCTTCAAACTGATGTTCATTAGGAATGAAAAGTGCCAAAGCAGTTTATGTACACCCTGTACCCTGTCCTGGTTGGTCCCGACTGTTCTGTCCCAGGCAGGCTATCTTGAATTCTGGGAACAATTCCGAATACAAGCCCCCATGTCTTCCTCATAAAAAGCACCTCAGCTTAAGGAGTTGGTAGGTTGGGGGCACGGCACCTACAGGGTCTTTGTAGAACTATCCTGCTTTCTGGAGGTAAGAGCTATTTAGTAAGTGGGTGACTTCCTCTCATACCTATCCTGTGAAAAGTAATTAAGGAAGGGAGCTGGTCAGCTGGTACATAATTCAAATTTGAATGAAATAACAACTATTATTTTTAACACTAAGTGCTTAACTCTGTTCCTGACTGAGTGCTACAAGTTCTAAACTCTTTAATTCCCTAATTCACTATGAGGAATCTCTAGAGCTAAGTACTATTTTTATCCCCATTTTATACAAAGAAACTAAAGCTTAGGAAGGTTGAATCACTTGCCCAAGTTTGTGCTGTTATCAAGTTGAAGCTTAAGATTCAGAAGCCAGGAAGCATAACTCCAGAGACCATGCTTTTAAATGAGCAGTAATTGGATAGATGGATGGATGGATAAATGATGAATGGTGAGTGGATAGGTGGATAAATAGATGAGTTAGTTGTTAGATGGTGTCAAAAAATAGGAGGAGATTCAACTTCATTTGCAAGGTTTTGGGATGCCAAGCTAGTTTTAATGAAATTTTAAAAAATACTGATTTTTCTCTCAAGGGCCAGTTGAAACAATGTCTCCTACACAGCATCTGCATCTCATAGAAGTTCTGGACAGCCTAATCCCTCATTTGTATCTAGGAACTTGCTACACATGGAGTCACCTGTCCCAACTGAGAAGAGCTGGCGGTCTGTGCTGTTCATTCATTAGCACCATCTGAGTGCCAAATTGATGTTTTACATTATTTACTTGCCTCTCATTAGGAGCCAGGCCAGAGTACCATGCAATTCTCAGAGCAAAACACCCCAGAGTTTCCTCACATACAATTGCACATCATATAATGGTAAGGTCTGTTAAAATGCCACATGCTTGCAAAATTTTTCAATAATTGCTACAAATATTCACCAGAGGGGGGAATGTTTATTCATTTGCTTAATTTCTAATAACATTTTTTGCTATGGTAATATTTCCTTAGTCCCCCTTACATTTAATTTGGCATCTGACCAGTTGAATTTATGCTTTTAAGCAAATGGTACAGACTTTGAATGCTTAGCATCTCATTCATGTTATTTGTTCTTAGATTTGGTACCCATACAGCCTGTTGGCTGTGTTATTTTCTAATGAGAGTTTTGTAAAATGCCTTGGAGGCTCATTACAATTTGAGCTTCTTTCTTTCTATTCAAATGAGCCCCATTTTAAAATATAGCGTCTCTTGCCACTGGATGAGTATTGGCTCTGGAGAACACAGGCTCTTCTCTGTAGAAAACATGCTGCTGCCGGACCTGGGAATATCAGCCCTGTGCGGGATGCTAATGCTTGCCCTTCTAACCCAAGAAATTCTCTCTCCACTTTTTAGAGGTTCTTATGGAGCCACACATTATATTTTGTATTTTTTAAATTTTACTGGGAAACTCCTTGATTTTCCTTTGGACTTAATTGGAGAATAATTAACAAATAAAGAAGAAATATATGTAAGGTGTTCATGGGGTGATTTGATTCATGTATATATTGGGAAATGATTCCTAAAATTAAGTCAAGCAATATATTCGTCACCTCACACAGTTACCTATTATTTGTTTTTTAATGAGCACGCTTATGATCTAACCTCTGAATACATTTCAAGTTAGTGAATTTCAAGTACACAAGTGTTAAGTACAGTCACCGTGCTGTACATGGGAGCCGCAGCACTTACTCCTCTTGCATCTGTATACTGGTACCCTTCAAACAGACTCTTCCTATTCCCCTCTCTATATCTTATGATTCTTGTACAAACCCTGAGAGTGTTCCCAGTATTCCAGTGAGGAAACTAGGCTCAGAGACATTAGGTGATGTATCAACTATCATCCAGTTCGAAATGCTAGCCTTTATCTTCAAACACAGATTCTCTGACCAAAAATCCTTGGCTCTCTCTCTACGTCCTCCCAAGGCACACCAATGCCTCTGGTATTATTCAACCTCACTTACTCCAATGCGTTCATGCAATAGCTTTCACCAAGCAGCTTTTACTGCTAAAACTTTTCTCTCCAATGACCGTCACCACTTGTTTTTATTTCTGGGGGCTGTACCTCACAGAATGAGTCTTAGCTATCTTCCATTTGAACTCCTTCAAGTATTAGGATATAAAATAAATAGCATTATTTATTTCCTTTTTATTTCACAAATAAAAATCTTCCAATTCCTTTATCTGTGACTCTTTATCTAACATAATTTACAGTTTGCCCAGCTGCCACGACCACTCTTCTGTGATCCCATTCCGACTTATGGGCAATCTGACCAGAACAGAATAGAACAATATCAGCATCTTCCTCTTTCTAGATACTCTGCTCTTGTTAATACTGCCAGAGGTGGAAATGTTTGTGTTTTGTTTTGTGTTTGTTTGGCAGACATGTGACATAGTTAACTCACATCACTTTCACTGTGGGCTGATGCCTCTAAGTCACTCTTAAGTATTTTGCTAATGAGGCATCCCCCCCCACTTGCATCTCTAAGGTTAGTGGGGATGGGGGAACACTTTGAATCAGAAGCTTTATGTAACATCAGACACTCACTGCTGCCAAGCACTGCTGTAGAGACCAACTCTGTAAGGTTCTATCCCTCTGCAAGCGGAGGCAACCTGACAGCATCTCCCCTCCTTGCTGTGCCACCTGTCCCCATACCCAGCACTTCCCCACAGACATGGAGGAACAGGGTACTGCAAGACATCACTTGGTTCTCCTGTTTGTGCAAATCAGGAATGTGAGAAAGTTATCACCTCATGGAATAAATTTTGACCAAAAAGATATGGGCACTGTTGGGCAAATCCCCAAACTGTTTGAGAAGCAGTTCATGCAGCTTTTCAAAAGCTATCTCTGCAATATCAAACAGTCATTTGCACTGGTGCCCATTCAATAAAGTACCCTTGTATTGGCTTTCCCTCCTGCCTTGTTCCCTCTCCTTTTGCTCACATCTGCTTCTCTCTGATTTTGTTTCTTAATAAAATAGTGGTATATAAGCCTTGGGCTCAGGCTTTATTTTCTGAGGAATCCGGGTATCCAGGCTAATATCTCTCCCTTCACATGACTCTATTTTACATTAAAAGCATTCACATTTTTAAGAAGTTCTAATTATTTTTTTAATTTTTTAAAGATTTTATTTATTTATTTGAAAGAGAAAGAGAGAGAGAGACAGAGATCATGACAGAGAGCACAAGTGGGGAGGAGAGGGAGAAGCAGGCTCCCCACTGAGCAAGGAGTCCAAGGTGGGCTCCATCCCAGGACCCCAGGATTGGGATCATGACCTGAGCTGAAGGCAGATGCCTAATCGAATGAGCCACCCAGGTGCCCCAAGAGATTCCAATTCTTTCATGAAGATATTTGTTCTTATTCTTGCTGCCCTATTTTTCATTCAGAAAGTGTTCTCAATTATATGGTAAAGCCTTGACCATAATGATACTAGTTGGAAGCAAAATAGTTTGGCTATTATTTCTAGTGTCATAGTGCCTTTCTAAGCAAACAATACATTTCTTTTTTTTTTTTTTAAGATTTTATTTATTTATTTGACAGAGAGACAGCCAGCAAGAGAGGGAACACCAGCAGGGGGAGTGGGAGAGGAAGAAGCAGGCTCCCAGGGGAGGAGCCTGATGCTGGGATGGATCCCAGAACACCAGATCAGGCCCTGAGCCGAAGGCAGATGCTTAAGGACTGTGCCATCCAGGTGCCCCCCCCCCCCAAATAATACATTTCTTGTGGAGGAAAGAGGAGAGTGGAGGGAAAGTAGTTCCACAGAGTTAGTACTCACACTGAATGAAGTTATGAGGGAAATATTCTCACTGCAAGGATTTTGGATTAAGATACATTCAGCACGGGTCAAAGACCTGCTTTGATATGTATCATTTGCCATTCTTCTTCAGATTGTACTTACCAAACCCTCTCAACCTCCAGAAACTATTCTGATTTTAGGGAGAAAACTACATCATCAATGATCATTTTCAGTATGAGAAAATACATCTGATCAAAGATGGCTTAGTTATGTTAAAAATTAAACCTTACAGCTTATAGAAACTAACCAGTTGCTCAAAGAATGTAGCTGGAAGGAACCTTAAATACTTTCCAGTTCTTGCTTCCCACTCACTTCTCAAACAAAAGGAAACTGAGGTCCAGAGAGGTAGAGCAGCCTTTTTGGGTCACCAGGAAAAATTAACAGCCGAGCTGAGGCCAGATTGCTAGACCCAAGGACTTTTACACAACACTCATTTTTGAGCTTTAAAGAGTAAGGGGGTTTTGTTCTATTCTGAGGAATTCCCACTGGGAATAGTCCATTAAACTGTGGAAATGTGGCTGAGAAGAAAACAGTTTGTAAAACCTGTTTTGGTATTTTAGTATTTTTTAAAGTCTCTTTTTAACCCTTGAATATAAGATTCCTCTCTTATTCTCAAACACCACAATCCATTTTACCCCCAATCCTGACAGCTGCAGCTTCAAGAATATATCCTGGACCTGAACACTCTCACCTTCTCCATCTCTAAACCATTGTCCAAAAACTTGTCATATCCTAAAATAGCTCTTAATTGGTCTCCTTTCTTTCTCTATCACATCCTTCCTATAAGGTATTATCTACGTAGCCATCAATGCAATCTTTCCAATGTAAACCTGACCAGACCACTCAACATCTCCCAATGGCTTCAAATTGGCATTCAAAGATGACCTCGGAGGCTCTATGTGGTCGGCCCTTGCTTACCTTTCCAAACTCGTTTTCTAGAACTTCCTCCTCTCTTATTTGACAGTAGTCAGTTTGGCTGTCTGGTATTCCTCAAACAGACCAATCTTGTTCCCACTTCAGGATCGTTATGCTTGGTGTTCCCTTTGCCCAGAAGGGTCCTCTTCCAGATTTTCATTGTTTGTTCCCCCACAATACTCAGATATCTGCTCATGTCACTTCCATGTAATTATTTCCTGACCATCTATCACCTCCTTCCTCCTCTCTATCCTTTTACCGTGCTCTTTAGTATAGCAATTATCACTACCTGAAGCTGGATGGCAACATAGTTAAATACATACATTTTGTGTCTTGCTTACTGGAATGTAAACTCCAGAGCTCAGGAAATTTGTATTGCTCATCTCAGTATCTGCAGCACCTAAAATGATGCCTAGTACAGTGATGGTGCTGAATAAATGTTTATGGAATGAATGAATGCATGCATTAGGTTATAAATCCTTATGATAGAGAAGTCATTTTCTGCAAACATATGCCATTATGATTTTACTTCCCATTCTCCAGCAGTTATCCTGTTAACTAACTAAGCAATTCACCATTAATAAAGAGTCAATCAAGAAAGCGAGTCTCCAGTTCAAGCTATTAGAGTGCATTGAATTATCCCATGCATTAGAATGCCTGGAACCTGAATGTCAAAGCCATTTGGCTGCAAATATTTACTGCTTTTGGACCATCGAGATGGTTATATTCAAATGATCTCATAATAGCAGAAGAGCTCCTAGATGGCCTATCATCAATTATATTGTTACTCTACACTCTGTGGGAAATATCTAATTAGTCCCTGCAGCATTGCTGGTTGAGAGCAGAGGCAACTGAGAGGACTTGGGGACAGACGTCATCATGGGTGGTTTTAATGCATGAATGAAACCGGATTCAAAGAGCAAGCTTTCCTCTCTTTTAGACCTGCTGTGTCCAGCCTATTATAGTCACTGACCAAATACTACAGTGTATCCTCATCTATGTGTATTTTCTTCCTTAACTTAAGGAATTAGAATTTATCTGTAGGGTGTTGAGAATACACAGGTTTTCCAAATGTGCATTAAACGATGCGTTGTCAGAGGGTGGGCTTGGAAGAAATTTAGAGGCGATATAACATAGTGGATCATTGGAACCAACCAGTATTGGATCCAAGCCAAGGACCTGCACCTTCCTGGATGTACATTTTGTAGGCAACTTAGTGAACTTGTCTGAGATTCATTGTCCTTATTGGAAAATTGAGATGACAGTGGAACCCACCTCTTAGAGTGCTGTGATGACTGGTAAAAGCAGTGCACAAAAAGCAGTCAGTACAATGCCTGAGAATGCTTTATATATGTCACTTATCAATATCACTGCTTTTTTAAAGTGTCAACAGGTATTTATTGAAGGACATACTGCATTCATTTAATGTAATTGAGTCTGTAGGGTACGAAACAGTGACTCTGCCTTCTATGAGCTTTTGATCACTTTGGTGAAACAAAGTGTGCCTTCTGTGTAAATGACAAAGTGAAATGTCATGATTAAAAACTGCAAATATGGTAAAGGACCTAGTAATATATATGGTGCAAGAGAAGGTTTTTCGGCTATGACAGTCTGGTTTGGCTCACAACGAAGGATGAAAATCAAGGAGTCCTGATAGAAGGTGGAGATTCAGAAGGTTAAAAATGGAAGTAAAGAGATTTTTCTGTGGAAGAAATTATGCTAATTTCAAGTTCCCATTGTCTAGGTTCATTGCTGTTTATCTTGTGATTATTCCTGTCGAATACAGGCCCCCTAGAGACTTCCACTTTGGAAATACTTCGATAGCCTCATCCTGGTGCCAAAATGTACCTGAGAATAAGAGAATTGTATTTATTTAAGGACGTTATTCTACACCAACGTATCGAACACCTTATTTTTACATATCTCAAGATTCAAGTGTTCCCTACAGTTAGCTGTCGTTCTTTGTATTATAGTTGTTAATTGAATGAATGTGAAGAATGAAAAGTATTAGAGCCACGGCTAAGTAAGCTTATCTTCTGATGGGAAAAATGAGTGTTTTTAAACCACACAAAAGAAGTAAAAAATGAGTGGATTAAATGCTTTTCCCCCAACATTTCTCCTATATACACTTTTTTCCCTAGTTAAGGACACAAATTACATTGCATTATGATTGTTAAATATTTCAATAAAAAGTGGGGCTCTGATGCAAAATGACTGCTCTACACTGGAAATGGGACTTTTTACAGGGCTTTTATGGACTGTGACCTCATTCCATTATTAATAATGTACTTTGTGAGTTTTCTTTCATCCATTGATCTTGCAGGAGCTTTGCTAACATTAATTAATCCTCTTGTCATCTCCATGAACAAGGGAAGGCATTTATTGAAAGCTCGCTCTGCCATGATGAAACTCGGGCAAAGACTGCTTGACGGTGCTTGATGGATGTGTGGCGCCCTGGTGACGGTGAGGACCTGACTTTTAAAAGAAAAGGGCTGCTGCGACTTTTCTGGCACAGGCCCCTCCATCTCAGGAGCAATCTGACCACTTCCTCCACATACTCTTATTGGCTCAAATCTATGCCCATCTGTTTGCCGGGCACGGTGCCGAGGCGGACCCTGGTCAGGTCCTTGGCGCTGATCTTGGGAGATGAGCGCTTTCTGGGCAGTCTGTGTCCTCCTGCCACGTGGCATCTGTCTTACCAGATGTCTCACCTCTGGGTCCATTGGTATGCCAGCCCTGTTGCTGTGTGTCTATTTACAGCACATCTGCTACTGTGTAAATGCCAAGCAGCAAAGTAAATGGTAGGGCTTTATATGGGTGTGTGTGTGTGTGTGTGTGTGCATTTGTTGGGATGGGGGTTGGCGGACACCTAGAGCACAAGATATGTAATGCACTTACATAGCACTGCCTCCATCAGCCCTGTCATGGTGGTGTTTGCTGTAGAATACACCTATGTGGCATTAAGACACCTGCCTTTAGCTGTCAAAATGGATGTCTCAAAGTATATTGCCTCCAGAATCAAATAGCACATGAGTCTTCTGCCCTAGAAGTGTGCACCACAAAGTTAAAGGACTACAACAGCTCCCCCAAATAGAAGCAATGCTAAGACATATTGGAGCTTTCCTTAGTGGTTTCATTCTGTCATCATTCATTCATTTATTCAACAAATATCTATTGAGCATACTTCCAAGGTACCCAAGGTATGTGTCCCTATAGTAGGTGAATAAAGAGCTACAGAGACATGATACCGGGCCTTTCTCTACCAGGGAAAACTAGATTTAAGCATCTAAGATGAAAGAGTTGAGTGACCACACAAGATGGTCGGTGGTAGGTATCCAAGAGAGTGCTTTCTGTGGATTCCAGGGCAAAGGCAATGATGCCTAGTGGTGACGGTGAATTTCCATGCCACTCGCCCTACAAAGAAACAATGAAAGTAGTTTGGACATAGAGGAACAGTTCCAAAAACGGCACGAAGGATGTAGGTCTGTGCTATATTGTCTGTATGGAAATTTACTTTAAGAACAAATGTGTATAAAGAGCGAAACATACGTTTTCACATTGTTCCACACTAATCTGTACCCTAGGGTCAGTTAAATGAACCCTGCACTCTCATCAGAGATGTGTGCGCCAGGATACGCCGGGGGTGTTTAGCAAATGAACTACCGCAAGCGGGAACTGACACATCCAGGCGTGGTTGTTTGGCACTTCATAAATCTTTGTCAAGATCCACTCCAGAGAGTTTTTTAAATTAGCCTAGTGATGTTAGGAATTATATTCTGTTAGAGAGATTGCATGGGCTTTACCAACCTTTAAGAAGTTTAGGAAGCCAGCAAAACTTGCAGCTCAGTGACAGAGTGCAACACTTGAGTTCTGGAGCCTTCTTGGTTTCACATCCCTGTGCCTCCTCTATGGCCCTGCCGCTTGACTCCATTACAATGCTAGCTGAGGCTGCTGCCGTCGGAGTTCATTGTACCCATGTTAGGAAAAGTTTTCTATGCAAGGTTCTTGTCAGAGGGTCTTAGGACAGAGGATAGGAATTCCCCAACCTATAGTACAAGTCATATTTTTTGCCAGCTTACTATGCATGTTTGTACACTAGATTTGCTCTGTATCTTGCTTTCATTGTAATATACAAACTCGGAGGCATAGAGCCCTCCCGGCCCCACCCTGACAATGAAGTGTAACTAGAATTACTGAAAGGACTTGGTATTGGCTCCACAGTAAACTGGCTTACATGAGTTCTCTGATGTGAAGAATGGTTACTTGTTGAATTTACAGCCAACAGGCAGAGGACATGAAGATGAACCTTGAAATGTAAACCTGTATTACTCCCTACAAATCATGGTTTACAATTACTGGCCCTCGGGACAATTAAACAGCTATCACTAAATCAGCTGAGCAATCCCTTTCTTCCTTCCCCCCATTCGATCTTGTTTATGTGTCTGGTGTGAATATTTTATACTACTCAGAGCCCTGAGTTCACTCTTTTCCTGATAAAGAGTTATCTTTTAGCAAAGTCATGGCTGGTGTCCTGACATTTAGAATAGAAATGGACAGATTTCGGATACAATAATGGTACCATCGTCCTTCTGATTCCTACCAACAGATAGTATTTTAGTAGATTCAGGCTACACTTGAGTTATCCACACAGCTCTTCCATTTAAATTTTAGTGATCTTTTATTTTTAAGAATAAAAAATTCAAATGAAGATCACAAGTGCTTCTAACTTTATAAGACTAGGTAAACTTTGGCTTTGGATATATTGACTCTAGCTCACCAATTCTAAGATTGTTTGTTTTGTTATTTCTTTCCCACATTTCACATGGGACATTTTTATTTTTTTTTAAGATTTTATTTATTTATTTGACAGAGAGAGAGACAGCCAGCAAGAGAGGGAACACAAGCAGGGGGAGTAGGAGAGGAAGAAGCAGGCTCATAGCAGAGGAGCCTGATGTGGGGCTCGATCCCATAATGCCGGGATCACGCCCTGAGCCGAAGGCAGATGCTTAACCGCTGTGCTACCCAGGCGCCCCCACAGGGACATTTTTAAACCCAAGGGAATTGGTGCCAAGGATGAACCCAGGTGATGTATTCCTGTATACCCATTCCTCCAGTAATTTTCCCCACGTCTTTGAGAGTTCTGTGATCATGCATTGATAACTTCATCTGTAGTGGAGATGTTTAAACGAGTAAATGCATGAGAAACTGGTTTTCAATAATGTAAGTCATCTTTTTCTTTTTATTGCTCACTTCTCACTTCTTAGAAAAACAAAAAACTGGCTCTTTTTCCAGCACAAAATCATAGTATACATTGACAAGACATTTTGTAGGGACACTAACTGCATGTGTATCATCACTGCAGTCTTGAACAAGATCGTGGCTGAGATTAGCTATTTTGACATTAGGCCTATTGAAAATGTCAAATTAGGTTCAGTCAAGGGACAACCATGAAGATTTTTTGGTGTGTCACATACAGTCCCAGAAGTCACTTAAGAAAATCCAAATTCACGGAACTGAGACGCATCTAACCCAGTTATTGATTCCATTCTCAAAATGTTAATCTCTGAGCAGTGGTTAATGTAGATGACAAATGCCTTTTTCAAGGTGACAATTTTGACAACTATCCTGGGCATGTTGAAATGGTAGTGTTAATAGAAGTGTTAATAGAACATGCACTTAGGCACCAGAAATGATCAGGACAAGGCAGCAGGGTAAAGCAAAAGAAACACGGGTCTAGGATTAAAGGACTTTCTCATTCCAGTCCCACCTGATGGAGCCTGAATCTTCTCATCTCTAAAATAGGAATCAAAATAGCTGTCTTACCAAGTTGATCTGAGACAAAAATCAGACACAATGCGTAGAGGACGCCGTGGACTAGATGCACCTGTTCTAACCCTTCTCCGGCAGGCTTCCTCGCCGGGAAAGCTGGAAAACCCTAAGCATTGTTTCAGAGACTCCCTTGCACATAAGCCGCCAGCTGCAGTTCGCATTCTGCCACAGGGGTCAAGGGGCCTGAGATTCCGAAGGAGGAAGAAAGAAACAGGCATCAACAGGCACATAGAAGAGACAGTGCCAAGAGGAAGGGGATAGTGATTGTTTCTGTGGCCACGGTGACGAAGGTTCTTGCCATCTGGTCTAGAGCATTGTAGGTTCCAAGCAGCAGCCTGGAGCCCAGTGGGACTTTCCAAGAACCCAATTCTGGTTACTCTCCCTCTCTGTGTATCATCCAAGCATAATCCCCTAATCCTCCTGGAAACTATTATAAACTATTTAATGCCATCTGACAAATCCCTTCCTGTTTAAATTCATGGGAATTAATTATAAGGCCTGCGGATAAGATCTCTGAGACCATATCTGAAAAGTAATTTGATATAGAGACATTAGCTGTTTTTGAAAGGAAGAATCATATCATACTTATATTTATTTATTAATTTCAAAATATAATAAGATCCTCTTAGGAAACAAAGCCTCTGAATCAGATTATTGAGCATCTATTATATGATTATCATAGACATTTTAAGCATAAGGACTATCTTCTGGGTAGAGGCTAGAATAAAAATCTTACTAGGTATACCTGAAAGAAAATGCGTAATTCGTAGTAACTGTCGTTTTTAGTTGTATGCTTTCTTGTCAAGCGCCCTCACTCTTCCCATCCTCCCTAATTCATATCTCATGTTTGGAGTTTAAAATAAATATGTATACAACAAGATATTTTAAAGTATCAATGTGTAAGAATTATAAAAGCATGCATTGGCTTTCAGTCCAGATAATCTCTGTAAGAGGTTGATTATTCAAGGCTTTCAGTTGTAAGGGAGAGGCTCAACTTGAAAGGAGACACGAGTTAATTTATTATTTTTTTGTAACCAGGATATAAAAAGGAAGATCTGGTCTCTGGTGCAATGGGTATAGAAAACTCAGGGCTGATTTTCAGCCCTCTTCTTTCCATGTGTTTATTTCAATTTTGACTACTTATGGGGAATATGATTTCTGCTACTCTTTTATTCATATACTCCTAGAAACATAATCCTAAAAACATGTTGCCTTTCCTTAAGCCCCAAACAAAATCTTTTGGCGAAAAGACCCCTCTCTAACCTGAAGCACATCCCTGCCCCCCCGCCCCTCGCAGCCATTGCCATGGCCTGGGTATGGGGTATGGCCTATGGTGAACCAGGTCTGGTTCCCAGAAGCACCAGCAGCTTTGAGAATTTAATTGGGAGACACACGGACTGGAATGGGGCTGAAGAGATTCCCCAGAGAGAAAGAGTGCTAGACATAAGAAAAACAAAGGTCTGCTTTGGGGTGTTCCTTGATTTAAAAAAAAAAAAGTAAAAGGCATTCCTAGTGCTCTTTTTCCTATAAATTATAAAGTGCATCTCCAGTCGTTCCTGTATTGTGTACCTTCCATCTCCATCTCCTACTCATCCTGACCTGCCAACTTCCTCTCTCTGAATGAGATCAGAGAGATGCAGTCACATACTCTCATATTAAAAAAAAAAAAAAGTATTTTATCAGGAACCACTACACAAAGGGACAACACACACTCTTATATTGTATTCCTGCACCTTTGAAAGGCAGGGCACTATGACCTGGGAATAACTCTAACAGATAACATTATATGGCCCTTTACAATCAAAAGCAATTATCTGATCTCATCAAGTCTTCTCAGTGAGGTAGATGGTGGTAAGTTTTGCCTATTTTGTAAGAATATAATATTATTATTACTTCTGTTTTACAGGTGAGAAGGCACATGGAAGTAATGGTCTTTCCATTCTACTAAAAACAGACCACTCATGGGCTACACTGTGGAAGATAAGTTGGTTAGGTCATTTTAATGAATTCTGGAATGCCTTGAGAACTTCTGACGTGTGGCATGACTCTTTGAGGTATGGCTTTGTGCTCAATCTAAACAGGATGATATTGAGTGGAAAAATTCAGGGAACCCACAAAACTGTTACATGATACAGTATTGGAATTATCAGATTCCTAATGGTCTGGGGCAGGGGGGAGGAGCTCCAAGTGTCTCTCCTCCAGGGCCTGGCATGTAAGAGCAACTGCAGGAATCAACTCTTAAACACTGTCAGAGTCAGGAATCCAGAGCTCTTCACTGATGTCCCCATCCCAGCTAGAAGCAGAGCCTGCCGCATTATCCTACTGAGAAAGTCTTATCTTGTCCTTAGATCTCTGGAGATAATTTTTCAGTGTAACACACAAGATTCCTCAACAGTGTGTATTTAACCACTACAATGCACCAAACTTGCAAAGTAAGTTGTTTTCCATTATTACTTTTTTAATGTCTAATGTCAGCTTTGCCACTGATAGTGCTTTCTCTCTCCAGGGATATCTAAGTGATTCTTGATCCTGTTAAAGCCTCTGTGTTGTAAGTCATGTTTATGACTTAGAGAAGAAAAAAAAGGGAAAAATCTTGCATTTGTATTGTGCAAAATACTTTCAAACTGTCCCGTTTCTGGGTTCTCATAACAACCCTGTAAGATAATCAGGGTAGATATGGATATCTGAGTGGAACAGATGGAGAAACTGAAACCCCATGGGGTAAATGACTTACTGAACTTCCCCAATTCTTTAGCGCAAATAAGAGGGAAGTCAAATCTCTACTATCCAGACCTAAGGGTTTTCTATAAGGCTAGTGGCTTTTCAAATATATTTCTCTCATATATATATTAATTTTTAAATGTTTTATTTATTTATTTGAGAGAGAGAGAGAGAGCATGCAGGGGGAGGGACAGCGGGAGCGGGAGAAGCAGACTTCCAGCTGAGCAGGGAGCCCAAGGCAGGGCTCCATCCCAGGACACTGAGATCATGACATGAGCCAAAGGCAGCCGCTTAAGGACTGAGCCACCCAGGCGCCCCTCAAATATATCTCTTAATCTTTTTTTTTTCCCCAGAGAAAATCAGGCATTTATATATTGATGCCCAACATACAAAATAAATAATAGGGAAGCTGTTTTATGGAAGTGAGCCAGCGGAGGCCAGCTTTACCATGGGAACCCCTGGAGCATCACAGCAAAAGACCTGTCAGGGACACAGTTTGAGAATCACAGAACTAACACAGGTTCCCATCTCCTCTTGTCTCTCTAGTCCAGTCCTGCTGAGCATAGCTTCCCAAGTGGGGTGCCACAAACGCTTTTTAAAAATGTGCTAAAATGCAGATTCCCTTCATCCACCAGAATGGCCCAGGAAGCTTGAGCTGTCTGGGGCTGATCTTCTCTACCTCCAGATAATTTTCTAGGTGGGAAGCACTGTAGAAAGAGTAGGAGTTCATTCATTTTATAACACCCCAGGAAGGTAATCAGCCACACCCAGGACAGAGGCAATTCCAAAGAATTCAAGTCTTTCTACATATAATGTGCAAGCAAAAAAGAAAAGTAAAGTGTGGAGGGGTTGTTACAGAGCAAAGCAAATAAATACAATGTTTAAATCCTCATTTAAGTAAATCAGCTATAATACGAAGACATTATCAAAACCGGTGATGGGTAGTAAGGAGGGCATGTATTGCATGGTGCACTGGGTGTTACACGCAAGGAATGAATCATGGAACTTTACATCAAAAACTAGGTATGTACTGTATGGTGACTAACATAATATAATAAAAAATCATTAAAAAAAAAAAAAACAAAAGATAACAGGTGTTGGCAAGGATGTGGAGAAACCAAAACCCCTGTGAGCTCCTGGTAGGAATGTGACGTGCATGGTGTAGCCTCTTCGGAAAACATTACTGAGCTTCCTAAAGATACTAAAAATAGAAAACCATAGAATCCAGTAATCTCATTTTGGGGTGTATGTCCAAAAGAATTGAAAGTGGGGTCTTAAAGAAATGTGTTCTCTTCTATGTTTACTGCAGCATTATTCACAACGGCCAAGATACAGAAACAACCCAAATACCCATCATTGGATGAGTGAATAAAGCCAATGACACATATACCCACATGGAATATTATTCAGACTGAGAGAAAGAAAGAAAGGGAAAGAGAGAGAAAGAAAGAACGAAAGAAATTCTGTTGTATGTGACACTATGAATGAAACCGGAGGTTCATGCTTTGTGAAACGGGCACATGCTAAGTGAGACAAGCCAGTCACAGAAGAACAAATACAGCCTGATTGCACTTACAGGAGATATCTAACACAGTCAAACTCAGAGACAGAACAGAATGGTGGTTGCTAAAGATTCAGGAGAGGAGGAAACAATGAGTTGCTCTTTGACAGCTATAAAGTTTCAGGTCTACAAGATAAACAAGGTTTAGGTATCCTCACTACAATGTAATTTTTACAGTTAACAGTATCGTATCATGCACTTAAACATTTAAGAAGGTAGATCTCATGTTAAGTGTTTCTACCACAATTCAAAGATCAAAAAAGCTGCTTGATTCAAACAGAAAATTAAAGTGTTCATTTTTATTTAAAAAATGCTCTTCTAAGATAAATGGTGAAACTTGAACATTGTAGTTATTAGTTGAAATATTTTCTAGTGAAAATAGTAATAATTAAAATTAAGTCCATGTTAGCAATTAGATAATGGTATTAGATTATTAGGAATCACTGTCTCTTAGAACTATAATAAAATTACATATCTTATCTAAGACAAAATAAGATTAGCTACACATTGTTAGCTGGTAAAGCTGGATAACAAACACATGAGGGTCCATTACATTAATCTCTATTTTTGAAATTTTCCTAATATGTTAAACAAAAATACAATTGCCAAGAAAAAGGCACTAATTGCCAACACCGCAATAGATCAATGAATTCAACAACAGTCAGCAAAGTATAATTTGCAGGTCCTAAGAAGACTCAGGATGGAGAGCAGAAAGATATATATAAACTGAAGTAATAAACTACCTTTGTGACCGAAAACAAAGGTGGTGATGGCAGCAGAGTAGAGAGTTTTGGGAATCAAAGTTAATCAGAGAAAGTGCTTTGAAGAAATAAAATTGCAAATGTCTGTAAGGATAGTCCTATAATTAATACTGCATACTCAGTTTGGAAGCTAACCATAAATTGTCAAGAGGATTTTTTTTAAACCCTTCCCCCCCCCAAAAGCAGTTTATCTTCCATGCCTTATTAAAATTATTCTCTATAGCCCCCCCCCCCATTTTAGTGGTAACTTTGTTAGACAAGTCTCAGATTTGCCCCGTACCAAGAAATGAAAGCCATGATGGGGAATTGAATCTGACGACAGTGATGTTGGGACAGGTTCGAATGAAGCCCATCACTTGAGTAAAAATTTATGGTCCTGCTGTGCCATGCTGTGCTGTGCATTTCAGTTCAGGGCCAAGAAGAAATTTGTCAAAGGAACGTAACAAAAGATGTATGAAGGTAGCAGGTAAGGGTTGTGAAAGCCTTTATAAACTAGAGTAAATCTTGAAACTTTGGGCTTAATCTCTGCAAGTTGGGCTTCTGGGTATAAGTACAAGTTAACAGATGACATATTGTGCAGGGGAAATCAAAGTAAGGCACTGAGGAAAGCATGCCCTTAATAAAACTAAGAAGTCTCCATGACATGATGCGTGCATGTAGGTACCTATGGGAACCAGACAGGTACCTTTACTGGGATGGCAATCAGCATTGGGGATTGGAAAAAAAATGGGATCATATGGGGTTTTTTGTTATTGTTGTTGTCATTGTTGTTGTTTCTGCTTTTGTTGTTTTGGGTTTTTTTCTTTTGTTTTTTTTAAGAAAGTACCCTCCATGGCTCACTCCCAGCCAATGATTGCCATGCTAAAAGCCAGACTTTTGTGTACAATTTTTCAGATTTTTTAGGAAGAGCCTGAAATTTAGATGAGTATATGAAATCTTCTGTTTATATTATGTTGGCAAGATGTCCAAGTTTATTAAGTCTTTGTGGGCATGCCTACCAAACAAAACCCAACTACAGTTCATGTTCTGCCTGAAGATAGCAGGTATGCAAACTCTGGTCTACGTTCATTCATTTTTTTAATCCCTGTCCTCCTATTTTTCCCCTATATTTAACTTGGTTCAGGACTAGCTGTAATATTTTTCCCTCACTGAATTTGTTTTCTTGGACCTTTCCTGTTGTTTCAGACTTTTAAAAAAATGTCATTTCTGATGCCTTCTTCATTTTGTTTGTTGAATGTTGTTCCAGAGGACATAAAAGAATGAAAATGAATGGGGAGAGAGTTGGTAGGAGAAACTGGGGACTAATCTGTAAGCTTCCTTTTCTTGGGCAGTTAGATTTTGGTGCTAATGAAACCCACATTAATAGTTTCACTCTTATGTGAACTTTCAAAGAATAAACAATAGGTTTTTCTAACCAGAACTGAAAAAGTCATGAATCAGTGGGTATAACTTAGACTTCTGACCAAAAAAAAAAAAAAAAAAAAAAAAGCTGAACTGACTCTTCTATCAGTGAGCTGATGCTGTGCTCAGAGAAGATGGCAACACAGGCATCTCTATTTTAACAGACCCAGCGAGGCATTTAAGTGTAAGCATTTGGGAGAAAAGCTGAGAATACCATGGTGATTACTTCTTGAGTCTTCCAGGCCACAATGATATAAAGTAGGACACCCACAAGTGCATAGGGGAGACAGGATATGATGGAGAGACGGCTGGGCTGGGAGCTGGAAATTAAGATCCAGTCCCAGGTCTGCTACCAACAAGCTGTAAAAACCTCCCTGCTCCTTGGTTCATTATTTATTTACTATTTATACCTTGCCTATTTCCAAAACAGATTGGAGGTGGCTTTCAATAAAAACCACTAATGTATCAGAACTCTTTTACAAGGTAGTAACCTGAGATTAAAAAAAAAGAAAAAAGAAAACCTTACAGCAGCAAATCTAAGCTAAGGGAATATACCGTAATGAGCACCAAATGCGCTGTGAGCGCCATGGTTACAGAATGAAGCAGGAAACAAGTTACATCCTTGTCATCACCTGCTTTTCGTTCAGTCACAAGAGAAATCCGTGACCGGGAACTGGTTTGTCTCAGACGACCTGAATTTCTAAGAAGACATCTGAGAATTTCTGTGTTGGACTCGATATGACTGGAAGCTTTATTTACACAGAATATCGATTTGGGGAAGAGAAGGCCACTAAGGCTCGTAAATTGTAACAACACAGAAGCCTATAAGAAAGGATATAGCCACAAGAAGGTTACAGTCCAAAATTGCAACCTAGAAAGGTTGTGAGAGAGAATGTAGGAGAATTTTGAAAAAAAAATGGGGGGAGGCATGAAAGGGCATTAGAATATGGAAGGGAAGATAGTGGATACATGCACAGTGGGTACGGTAGCAAACTGAGTCAAGAAATCTTGTTTGACCAAAAGAGAATTCATGGAAGCGCTGAGGAAAAAAATGGAAGGAAAAAATTCTTTAAATCGACCAGGGACAATTTTGCTCCCCAGGGGAATTTGGGAATGCCTGAAGTGATTCTGGTTGCTCCAACTGGAGAGATGCGACCAACAGATCATAAAAAAAAAGGCAGTTCCACGACGCACAGGATAAGCCCCGCCAACAATGAATTATCTGACCCAAAATGTCAGAAGCACCATGCTTGATAATCCCTACTTTAAATAAAGAGAGGGCTACTTTGGTAGTCAGTCTGAAATCAATGCATTAAACATGATTTATAAGGGTTTTTTTAAGGTAAATTTCCATAACCCATTCTGCTTCCCATGACCTAAGTGGAAGTTGTATAGATTTTTTTTCAATCCCTTATGTGATGACCTTGAGACACATATATTCCCACCAACCTGATTCTTGAAGACTTAAAATGAAGCTTGCCTCAACCCTGATCCACATCTGAATGTCGTTTAAAATGTTCTCATTTAGATTATTTTCTGCCCTTTTCTCTGATTTAGTTCTTTTGACTTTGAACAGATTGGTGTTTTGACTTATAGAGAAATGACCTTCTGGGGGCACCTGGGTGGCTCAGTTGGTTAAGTGCCTGCTTTGGGCTCAGGTCATGATCCCAGGGGCCTGGGATCAAGGCCCACATCAGGCTCCTTGCTCAGCGGGAAGCCTGCTTCTCTCTCTCCCCCACCCCTGCTTCTGCTCTCTCTGTCTCTCACTCTCTGTCAAATAAATAAATAAAATCTTTAAAAAAAAAGTTTCATAATAAAAAAAAATGACCTTCTGGTCCTGATTATGACTCTTTGTCGTCCTTCAGTCTGAGACTTTTCTGATGTCCTGAGTTTTATCACTCTCAAGTGTCATTCATGATAGTCAATTAAATGGGGGGGAAACTCTCTAATTATTGCCATTTTCAGTGTACAACCAAGTTTCTGAACATTTGATGACCGCTTTGTACTTCCTCAAGGTACTACCTTTATGCCAAACATAGTTTTAACTACTAAAATTATGAAAATAGCCCTTAGATTAATAATACTTGTTTTGAAGCAGTTGAAATGAATCAGAAGGAAACAAAAGAACTAGAGTCAAAAGAATTGCCTCTAAGAAAGCAGAAGAAATATGTTCTTACAATTACATGAGGAGAAATATTGCAGTACAAACAATGGACATTGGCATCTATGTTTCTCTGGGATTTAGAACAAATTGCTGCATGGTTGATGTTTACTTAACCTAAAATCTTTAGTTTGGAAGTCAGTAGAGAACTCAATTGAACCTTTTGGGTGACCCTGTATGCCCATAGTGGATCTGATTTGAATGGAATATTATTATAGAAAAATCTGCCCTTTTTCAGCTGTTTTAAATGCCAATTGCATCTGAGGCTTCTCCTATAAGGGGACATTAATATCTTTTTCTGACATTTTTCCTCATGATTGACATTCGCTAGAAATTTCTCCCCAACCATTGCTGTCACTAGCATTATTATTGCTTTTGGTTGGCACTCTTTCCTCTACCTAATCCTGTAAAAATCAGAAGACATTTTTTTAAAAGATTTTATTTACTTATTTGAGAGAGAGAGTGCCAGAGAGAGAGAGAGAGAGAGCACAAGCTGAGGGGTGGGGTGGGAAGGGCAGAGGGAGAGGGAGAAGCAGGCTCCCTGCTAAGCAGGGAGCCTGACACAGGGCTTGATCCCAGGCATAACCTGAGCCAAAGGGCAGCTGCTTACTCCGCTGAGCCTCCCAGGTGCCCCAGAAGGTGCCCCAAAGATAAACTGCTCATTCTCATACACGTGCTTACCACACAAGAAGCCCCAGGAACACAGGTTACTGTCGATGGAGCAGGAGCCAAGAGGGTGTGCCCCCAAACTCTAGGCAGAGGGAGATGTTTACAGTTAGAGCCTGTACTTCTCGCCAAGGTTCCAGAATAGGAGAGAGAGAATGTGCTTTCACCTCTGTACAGTAAACGTCCCTCATTCTGAGGACAATAAAGGGCCATCTCATGGACATCACAGCTACCTCTCTAAAGCCTAAATGGAAAGCAGCAGAACACAGTTAACTAAAGAGATGTCTGGAAAGTTTCACTAGAGCACAGTAAAAGGAAATTAGAGTCATTTCTTCGCTGGTCTATTAGAGTACGTGCATATGTGGGCAAATGCGTGCAAGTCTGTCTGCATACACAGATGAATGCACCTCACTTTTTTGCTCCTCACGGTGGATCCTGACTTTTAGGATTTATGAGCTGTCAGAATTTCAATAAGTGAAAATGTCATCTTATTTCTAATGATATATTTGATTAAGCCATGCGGATATGTAATAGAGATTCTTCAGGAGTTATTGAGACCAATCAGTAGGTAAGATTCTTTCTGTATTGGTAACCAGCATTTTCTCAATGCCTCCTCTGGGCATCAGGCACCATGCCAAGGGTTCTACACATGTTATTTTACTTAATTCTCCTGTGTCCTAGAAGTATGTGTTCACCAAATCATTCCTTTCAAGAGAAATCTATTTTTTCCAGCCCCCTTGAGGTTAGGTGGGGCCATGGGACTGTTATGGTCAATAAGACATGGGCAGGAGGAACACATGCCATGTTCGGAGCTCGCCCTTCCGGTCTGTCATGGGCTCCTTTGCCCACATGCTCTCACTTTTTTCCCTCATTGGTTGACTGGATGGAGAAGGTCCAGGGGAGGAATCTGAGGCCTGTGAGAGCCACTAAGTGAAGACCATGTGGCCTCTGTGGAGGAAGGCCCCTCAGGAAAGCTGGTGGGTATTATAGTAACTGATGAGCTTTTACGAGAAGTAAATAATGTTAAGCTACTAAGATTTCATGGCTGTTTCTGCAGCAGCTAAATTACTTAACCAATACAGCAACTGGTAACTGCAAAAAGGGTGCTGCTATAATAGAAAACCTGAACTATGTAGTTTTTGCCTTATCGGATGGGTGAGAGGCAGGAAGGAGACAGATGAGAGAGGCTCAAAGGATGGGAACTCATGTCCTTCAACGCAAAATCTTCGGTGTAACTCTCTCCTGTCATAGAGTAGAAGGTAAGCACACACCCACCAAGCCAGCAGCCAGAGTGTGTTGGGTGCTATGAGCTGCTTTGATAAGGCTTCATAAGAAAGAGATGAACATGGGGAAAATCTGGCTGGTGTGGGAGTAGAAATGAAATGTGATAGACAGAGTCAGAAAGCAAGTGCTGTGTTTCTAGACAAGCCACCTGCTTTAGACACAAACAATAAGACATGTAATGTTAACAGATTTAAGTGTCAGTGGTCCGCTAAAACTCAGATGAGTAAAATGTCTAAGGAAAACTATTAAATTAGGAATGTGGCTTCTCACTCAAGTCTGGCAGCCACCATTTTCTTGAGAGAGATAGAGACAATAATAAACAAAGGACAAATAAAGGAAAATAAGGGAGAGGAAAAAAAAATAGAAGAGACCTGAAACTAAGTCTAGAAAAGAATGTGAGTGAGGATGTTGGCATACGGGACTAATTGTGATCAAAAGACCATTTGCTGGAGCCTAAAAACCACAATGAGATAAACACCTAGTAGAATGGCTAAATTTAAAAAGACTGGCCAGGGGCGCCTGGGTGGCTCAGTCGTTACTCATCTGCCTTCGGCTCAGGGCGTGATCCCAGGGTCCTGGGATTGACCCCCGCATCAGGCTCCTCCGCTGGGAGCCTGCTTCTTCCTCTCCCACATCCCCTGCTTGTTTTCCCTCTCTTGCTGGCTGTCTCTCTGTCAAATAAAGAAATAAAAATCTTAAAAAAAATAAATAAAAAAAATAAAAAGGCTGGCCATATTAATGCTGAGGAGGGTATCCAGGGCCTGGAACTCTCATATACTGCCGTGGGTAATGTAAGATGGGATAACTATATTAGAAGTCACTTTGGAATTTCTTAGAAATGTTAAACCTATACCTACCGTTTGATCCAGCCATTCTGCCCCTAGGTATTTATCTAAGAGAAAAGGAGGCATGTGGCCATATAATGGCTTATAACAAATTTTCATAAAAATGGAAACAACCTAAATACCTATCAGTGGATGAGCGGATAAACAGGTATCAAATAAATATGCTGAATAAAGAGGATACATAATATACGGTTAAAAAAAAAAGTCTTATACAGTGTTATGGGTTGAATTCATCAGTTGAAGTCCTACTGACAGTTAACTCAGAATGTGCCCTTATTTGATACAGAAGTAATCAAGTTAAAGTAAGGTCATGAAGATGGACCCTAATCCAATATAGCCAGTATCCTTACAGGAAGAAAACACTTGAACACAGACTCATATGGAAGAAAGACCACGTGAAGACAAAGAGAAGATGGCAACGCAAAACAGTGAATTCTCTGTGCTTTCCTTTTTTAATTTTCTTTTCTTTTTTTTTTTTTTAAAGATTTTATTTATTTATTCGACAGAGATAGAGACAGCCAGCGAGAGAAGGAACACAAGCAGGGGGAGTGGGATAGGAAGAAGCAGGCTCATAGCGGAGGAGCCTGATGTGGGGCTCAATCCCATAACGCCGGGATCACGCCCTGAGCCAAAGACAGATGCTTAACCGCTGTGCCACCCAGGCGCCCCTCCTTTTTTAATTTTCTAAATGACAGTATCACTGTGGTTAGCTTGTCCCTATTCTACCATCATATACTAGGTATATGACACAGGAAGGAAACAGCTTGTGTTTTAAAGTCATAGGTTTTAAACCAGGAAGAGCCACATCTATGATATGAAGAAAGTCACTCATCACCCAGAAATGCTGCTGGATGCAGGGCCTTCATGGAGCCTTGGGGTGCTACTAAGAATGGGAAGAGCAGAGCTGAGACACTCTTCTAATCTCTCCACACTTTTAATCTCCTCTTGGGCTAAACCACCTTTGTACGTTGCCTTACAGGTAGTGCGACAATGTAACCCAGGTGTGGGTTAAGGAATATCAGTAAAATATTATACGGTACTTCTAATAATGGCCTCCAAAAATCTCTTTCGGATCGTTTACAAAATTTCTCTCTTCTCCTGTTCTCCCTTCTCATCTCCTCCCCCCTCTTCCACTTTGTCTAGACAGATAGAGGGGATCCAGTGAAGAACTCCAAGGACTTTGGGGGAGCCCAGAATTTCTAGAGTACATGAAAGGAGCCCAGATCCCAGAGGCACTGCTTCAAAGTGCCAAGAAAAACTGCCCATTTGAAGATACGCGTAGAAGGATTTATGGGAGCAAGAAGTAAAAGAGCTATTACTTGGTTAGGCCAAGAATTTCCAGGGTTTATTTGTTAATCAAGCAGCTGGTATGACTTATCCTGACTCACATGTTTCCAACAATCTACAAAAATAATTGCTCAAGTTTGTACAATAAATTAGCTAACACATGGTGGATTAATCAAGTCTTGGTTTAGTTTTATCCCAGAATGACGATTGAAGAAACTTTGGTATTATGTCACTGTGCAAATACATAGAAAGGGGATCTTCCCGAGCCATGACAGAAAGAGACATTTGATCTGTCAACACACACACACATCCACAATGTGTATGAAATTCTTTCTGCAACTATGTGATGAATCACAGTGATTCAAATGAGTCAAGAAGGAGGGAAAATCACCAGCGTCTGAAAAACATTAGTTGACCCTTATCCTTGCCAATTTACAGCAAGTATAATGGATTGTGAACATGGAAAAAGGGGGGGAAGTCATTGTGATTTTAAATGGCAGTTGCTATAGAATACGTCTGAATAGAAAAATTACTAATGAGGCAGCCCAGGTCTCAAACCAGCCCTCCAACTGAAATAGTGCTGTAGAGCGGGGACACAGTGACAACACAACCCCAACCAACAGACTCGCAAGCCCATAAAGAGAGCTGAACTGGCGAAGCGGGTTACGTGGAGGCGGAAGCATTAGACAATCACAGTTCACAAAGTGCATTAGCGTCCCAATGAGAAACCTAATACTGAGCTACTAGCCTAGTGATTATTTCCCAGGATGACTAATCACAGAGGGAATTAAGAAATGAAATACATTAGAATTAGCATCATTACAGAAATCAAAGTGTACTTACTAGGGGGGCCAGTAACAACCAGAAGATATTTTTTTGCCAGGAGTTTGCATAGATTTACTACTTTTCTTTGAATGTTGGAGTTATATTCAATTTTACTGACACTATATTATGATCGGACAGGATTAGATTTTTTTCTTTCTTTTCAGGCATGATTAGGTGCTGACTGTGGACATGAACAGTACACAACTCGTAACAAATGGCCCCAATGTCACAGGAGAGAAGAAACAGAGATCTATGATTGTACTTCTCATAGGTATTCGGCGAAGTCTGGCTTAGTCATTGCAGAAGGACTAGTGCATATATGTATGGTCTGTGCTTGCCTTTGCAAGATATTTTAGCCCTTATTAACGCTATCATGAACAACCTTGCAGGGTTTTATTGGATCTTCCCCTCCCTCCCTTCCTTCTTTCCTTCATATATCGCAGTTGATCTTAAAAATACTTTCCATGATGAGAGACATTGGGAACACTTTTTGTTTTGCAAAGATGAAAATCATCATTTATACAGTCCTAGAACAAGTGTAAACAACATAGGACACATAGAAGCACAAGAAAAAAAAAAGGAACTTTAAGAGACTTCTTCCCTCTCATCCCCAGTATCCTCCTCCCTTCCTACTCTCATCCTCCATCCTGCATTCTCTCCACTCTCGCCTAACATGTCCTTTCTACTCCCATTCTCTGTCTTTGTCATGCTTCCAGGGACACACCTAGGCGGTTTCTACTTCTTCTTATCAACTCCCAGGGAGTTAGCAGGGGATTTTTTTCCCCCTTTTAACTTAACTCTTTTTTGGATAAATTTTTCTCAAAGCCCCCCAGCCTAGGTCTCTTTTGACTTTCAATAGTCCTTTGATCATGTCTTCATAAGATACAGAGAACATCTTCCCTTATACCCAGCGTTGCTCTTCTGCCCTCCTGGCCCTGCAGAGGTAGTTAGTGTGCTGAGATGGGCTTCGCTGTATGCAAACGTGGAATAAGTTCCAAGTCTGCCATGATTTCCCTGTCCTCAGACAAATTCTCTCACCTCTGCACCTCCACTTACTCAGCTATAAAACAGGGGCAATAATACCTCTTCCTAAACTGAATATCACATTACAGAGCTCTCTATTACATGATATAATACATGTAAATTACCTCATTACAGATTGTAGCATATTGTAGGCCCCCAATAAATATTAGCTTCTTGGCAACTCCAGCCTTTCTTCTTAATCTTGCTATTAAGAGCCAGCATGCAGGTTTGTTCAATCTTTTTCTTTTTTTCTCCCTCAACTTCTTACTTAATCAGTTGAGGATTCTTCTCTCTGTGTTGCCTTAGATTTAGATAAAGACGCTTGCAGGCCCAGGATGGTTGGTAAAAACAACTTCCCTCTATTTGCCTGCCTAACAAGGACGAATGACTCTATCTCTGTGGTTTATGTTGAATGCCTGATAATGCATCTCCAAGAGAAGCACTTAGCAAGAATACCCATAAATATGGCTATAATGTTTATTCAAACTACTCTATTTGCAAGGCCAAGTATACAAATGAAGGATGAAAACAGACAAAATGTGTCACTAAAATTAGCCTGCACTGTTTGTGAGGCGGATAATAATACAGTGTGTTGTCTCTTATAGCCTGTGTTCCAAAGAGCTTTAGTTACAGAAGAAAGATTTATTGTAAGAATGAGAAATTTATTCTCTTCCATCTTAATGGGATGTCTGCTGGTTGGGGAATGCAGGTCACAAAGATGTGTTGCTAAAAGTGCACTCTGTGGAAGGTCCTTTGCCTCCCCAACCTTGGTAGCTGAATATTACATAAAGTCAATTTCTATTCCTTAATCATACACAAATGTTGCGGCATCTCTTTCTCTTAGCGCCATCTCAATCAAGTTCCATAGAAATGGAATAGAACTCAGAAGTTATCTACCATTAACAAGAGAAAATAAAAGAGGAGAGAATAGCTGTCTGATCATGAAAGAGCAACTCAACTTAATCTGTATTGATTCCAGAGCTGGATGGAGGATAAATGGCTGAGACACAAGAATTCTGATTTTGCCTCAACGGAAGGAAGGAAAGAAGGGAACAAACTAAAAATATTAACTACCCTTTATGTATGAATAGCTGTACCTAAAATTTTCATGTTTTTTCTCATTCTTTTATCTTTACAAGTTGCCATTTTACACTCAAGAGGAAGAACAGACCAGAGATGGTGATGGGGCTTGTGGGGGCCACTCCGCTGGTCAGGAGCCTACCTGACATTCATCTCCACTTATGATTGATTCTAAAACACTGCTCATGCGACCATTCTTTCTCTACAACCTCAGAGAACACTTTCACACCTCAAGCTGCTGAAAAATTCAATCGGTGACTGAATGGATAAACAGTCTGAACCACTAGAAATAGGTGCCGGGAGCCTGTAGGAGCAGAGCATTGACGAGAAGCTCCCCCCATAGGTGGAGGTTGGACTTCCACTTTAGTTTAATATCTTTGAATATGTTTGTTTCTGTGTTCATCGCTCTTCCTGCTACCATTCTTGTAGTCAGCCGGTCAGATCTGCATCCCTTTCTAAACAGCAATAGGAGTAGCTGTCCCTGCCCTCTGTTACTGGCGTCTTGCCTAGTGCTTTATAAACATGGCCGCATTGGCTCTTTGGCGCTTACATCAAAGGTTGTTTCTTCATCCCATTTTCTTCAGGGAAGGAAAGTCGATTTCAGGGAAGGAAAGAAACTTGCTTGAGGACATGCAGGTAAGACATTTGGAAGCCGGGATTCTAATCTGAATCTGTCAGACTTGAACGAAAGTTCACACTGTGACCCGGCTCAGAGACCTCAAAATTCTTTGGGAAAAAAAATACAGTACAAATCACAACAATAACACTTTCCATGTGAGGAACTTGCACCAAAATTTCTTATACAAGTGAATTCAGAGGATCATAGAAATGCTGAACCTGGCCCTGCTGGTTTCCAGGCATGAGATGAGTTTCACATATTCTCCTAGTGCTTAGCCATCCACAAGAGCTTTCCTTGTTTGTTTTTCAGCTTGTCCAGGCTTCTCTTTTTCTATTGGAAAATATGACAGGGAGTTAACACCCTGCATCTGTCCATCAAGCTAGACAAATTGGTTAGAACTGTTGAAGGACAGCGATGGACTCATTTACCCTATACACCTCCTCATCACCCTCCTGATCTTTGAGGGAACGGACATCATTGCTGCAAGGCAACGGCATTTGCATTTGGTTCCTTAATACATAAGTGAATGAGTAAAAACATGAATAAATAAATGAACAAATAAGTAAATCATCAGAACCTTGGAAAATTCTCTTTGTTTTCATTCCAAAGCACACATGGCAGAAAGGAAAGCCACGGGCTGACTTGCATGCATAGAAACTTCAGCTTGATTCTTAAACTCCTTGGGTTTGCAGACAGAGGTGAGCTCATGCACTGCAGCTGCAGCTCAAGTAGGTCAATGTTTAAACAGGGTTCTGGCTTTTTATGGGGTTTTCAAGTCTCTTTCAACCGTATTTGCTGTCCTCATCTCATTTCAAACCAAAAAGTCTGGGAAGGGATCTCTCATGTCTGCTCATCTTGCTTTGGAAGAGAGTGGAGGTTGGTTCATATCAAGCAAAGCTGTGCATCTGAAACGTCTTCAAGACCTCATACTGGTTGATTTTTACATCTTACTTGTTCACCTTCCAGTTAACCATTAACTTTCATTTTTGTTTTTTGTTTTTCTTTTAATAAATTGTTTGGTCTTTTTAAAAATATTTTATTTAGTAACTTGACACAGAGCAGAAGCAGGGAGAATGGCAGGCAGAGGGAGAAGCAGGCTACCTGCCGAGCAAGGAGCCTGATGCGGGGCTTGATCCCAGGGCCCTGGGATCGTGACCTGAGCTGAAAGCAGACGCTTAACCGACTGAGCTACCCAGGCACCCCAACCATTATTAACTTTCTATGTGGGAATGAGCTAGTGCCCTCTATTAAGTAAACTTGCTATAAATTAAACTTATCTTCTCAGTTATTCTTACTGACTGATCTGTCTACCCTCCCTTCTCTCAGTCTACTGTCTTAGCTAGTAACTCAAAAGGTAACAGATGACACTCCTACCTTAGAATAATTCAAGGAGAATTTCCTAAAGAGACTATTCACAAATGCATGGGTAGGGTTTAGGGAAATCACAGGGGATAGTAACACCCTGCCCCACCTCTGTCACTTCCAGGCAAAAGGGGAGAAGGGAGGAAGTGATACTGAAAGCCTAAAGGAGAGAGAGTAGGAAGGGAGTCCTTATGAGAATCTGGTGTTCTCTGCCAGAGGAAAGCTACCAACCATAGTCTCAAAAGGAGAAAGGGGATGCATGCCCAATTTACACTCCCCTCTGGTCTCCTCCTAGAGCTCCTCATTGGACAAAAGCCACAAGAAGCTGGAAGGCAAAGGAACTCATTAATGTAATTCAAACAGATCAGCCTCTTGGATTAGAGTGATAGATGAAGAAGGGTGGAGAGTGAATCTGGAGGGGCCAACAAGATGTCCATCACACCATGTTCTCAAACTATAACCCCCAGCCCCACACATACCCTGGACACCCTTATTGTACTACTGGAACAAAGACATTTCCTCTCCCTCTATTGCAGATTGATTAAGATGATCTCACCCCCTAATTGCTTTTGTTTCACATGTGGCTGATTTCCCTATTAGATTATGCCCTACTGGAAGGGCTGGGACTACATCTAGTTTCTTGGAAAGTCTAGTGTTGGGATGGATCAAGGCGTAGACTGTTGAGGTCAGTGTAATGTAATGTGAGATAACCAAAACCCATACAAACTTTACTTTGAGTATATAAATGAAATGTCAGTGGATTTAAGCAAATTGACCAAAGTCTCTTAGAGGGAATGAAGGGGGGAAACACTTATACTTATTCCAGATTATATGCATTTAGGTTTTGTGGCTTTAGTTTGCAATCAGGACACCTCTATGTATCTTTCTTTCTGTCTCTGTCCCTGAAACACACACACACACACACACTTCGGATATTCTCTCTCTGGATTAAGATCATTTTGGAAAGGCAATGTTCATCTTCTATAAGAATTCACGTGGGGGAATTTGATATCCTGCATGAATGTAGCAGGAAATAATAATATCCTGCCTTTTATTTTGAGTCTCCCTACCGTCTCACTCCCTCTAAATCACCATGTAATCAATCTGAAACAGCAACATGCAACAGCATTAAAATTAGGGATGTTTGGAGAGGGAATTAGTCTACTCACTCATTATTCTTGATTAATAGAAAATTATCCTGCTAACATTTACTGTGCTATTCATTTGTTATTTGGAAGTGATTAGCCACAAATAGCACTTAAGAACAAGCCAGTTTTGTAGTTCCAGCCCCAGCTGTAATTACCCCCGCAGAGCCTCTTCCTTCAAACACGCCTTCCTCAACTCAAGCAGAGCTCATACCCTTCCTTCCACACCACCTCCTCTCAGCAGCTTTGCTCCCATTCACCCCATTTATGAAGCCCTGAAAATCGTCAGAGAAGAAGTTTTCTGGCCCAAAGCTGGGAAAGCTTGGGGTGTAGATGATTCTCTCTCCCCGATTTCCCCATGACCTGCTTCCAACATCTTCAGCCTTCAGCACATCTCTCATTCACTGACTTCACTCAAGAAGGAGGCTGAGGGCTCCAGGTCAGCCAGGGACCCAGCAGCCCTGGTGGACTCAGCAATCTCAGCCCCTTTTTCCTTACTTTCCCTTTGAAACACCCCTTACCTAGATATGTACTTTTCTGTTTCTCAGGGTGTCCTCACAATTACCAGTGCTCCTCTGGGCATTTCAGGTTGTTCACCTTGAATCTCCCACTTAAATGTCCTTTTTCTGCATTTTGCTACCCTAGGGGAACTAACTTCACCTCGCTGGCGGTTACTTAGGAAGGAGCAAATGAACTCACTTACCCTCAAGTGATAACAATGACTAGAAATTGGCTTGCTAAGGTGTTAATCATCCTGAGATATTTACATTTTGTCACTTTTAGGGCCCTACCACAGTAATTTTCAGCCCAAACCACTCATCAGCATCATCTCAGGAGCTTTTTAAAACTTTCAATGTCTGGGCCTCATGTCAGAGTTTCTCCCAATTTGTAGGGTGGAGCCTAAGAATGGGCTCTCATTGGAATTTTAGGGATTTGTAACAAGACAATGAGGGGATTATTGTTGTTATTATTATTATTATTATTATTATTATTATTAATTATTATCTGGTTCAGCAGGCCAGCATAGTGCCCTTACATTCATTTTGTTAGGTGATAGTTCTTTCTCCTCCTGAGTCTAAACATTTTGCCTACTTTTACAACTCAACCAATTTTTAAAAACCTGTTCCAAAGGATCATTCAGAATAAAGGTATTGTTGTACCCCATTCCAGAACTGTGCATTAGAATCAGCAGAGGCCTGCATTTTAACCAATTCTTACGACAGACCAACACACTCAAGTTTTAAAAGCACTCATCGTGCTAGGCAGAGGCAAGACCCAGACCTACCAAAATTAGAAGCTTATCTGATATAGGGTTTACCTTCTTTGTTGTTGTTGTTACCTTGCAGTGGATTATTGGTCCCAGGCATCAAAATATATACTCCAAATGCATCTTGTCTTACGTTAGAGGATTTTTTTTTAATAGGATACATTCAATGGATTGTTTGATAGGATGTTTACATTGTCTTTCCTCCAGGTATGTTTTATTCATCTCATCCTTTAACTTGGCATACACCTAGCATCATCTAACATGAGTCACTGCACAGCAACGGACACAGCCAGACTCACTTCCCTTAGGGAGCTTCAAGATTAGTCTCCTCAGGGAGAATGAAGTACACTCAACTAACGGGCAGAAGGTAATGGGTGATAAAGTCAAGACCTGGAACAAGAAGAAGCATGAGAATATCCCAAAAGACCTCCTATGAAGGAGACACTAGATAAGGTGAGCTTGGAAGAATGGGCTAGGTTACCATGGGCGCTTAAGTCTCCCCTGTGATTCTTGGCTCATGCTGTTCTGTCCTCCCAAGGGATTTTCACTTAGTAGGTCTTTCTGGTGAATTCTTGTTTATCCTCCAGAGCTTGCTCTCCCGCCATCTCCTCCATGAAGTCTCCTTGCTTTCCTCAGGGCTGAGCCCATCATCTCTTTTTTGTTCCGTTATTGAGTTTGCGGCGGGGGCTACTCTAGAAGCACCAGGCTCATCTCTTGTAGGAATGATTGATTTATACAACTGACTCCACCAGATTGTGACCTGCTTGGTAGCAGAAAACAGGACTTGTTCATCATTGACTGTCTAGCAGTTAGCTGACCACCTGGCAGGTGTAAGCCATGTCATACATGTTTGCTGATTTAGCAATTATATTACAGTGATTAACAGCCAAACTGACCAGTGTGTGTCCCGACTCTATAGCTTGATATCTGTGAGACATCGGTACAATTATTTAATCTTTCTGTGTCTCAGTTTCCCTGTCAGTAAAATGGGGGAAAATAGTAATTTTCTACTACCATTTCAAATACTACTCTGAAGCAGTAAATGTCACTGGTGCTGATACAAGGATACAAGGAGTTAATATGTGCAAAGTGTACAGGGGTGGGCCTGGGGTATGACTAATATTTTTATTAGTAGTAAAATTGGACAGATATTTCTTCCCTACATCATTCACCTTGGAATTCATTTTATTCTACTACGGCAGGTGGAAGTGCTGGGCAAGTGGCTAGTCATAAATGCACCCATGACTCCTTATCTTGATATAGGACTCCCATTCCCAGCACTTAAACCTTTTATGGATATTGCCTCGCATCACTACGTGGCATTCGCAACTGATATAGAGAGGTCTCAGGTACTGTCGCAAGTCACCCAGTGAGTCAACAGAACGGACCGACCAGACTTTACACATTTAGGTCAATGCCCCCTGCTCCCCTACTAAGGATTGAGAGTTTTGCACAGCAGTTTCTAACTTTTAAACTACGTGCTTCCCAAGCAGGTACAACCCTGAAGTCAATTTCAACTTTCTACCCTGATGAATGCAGTTTCTCTCAGTCTGGGATATTGCACAAATTTTTAAATTTTTCCTCTTCTATTGCTGAAGAAAAGCTTTTAAGCAAACTGTCATAAGCTGTCTCACAGAGGGCACCGATCAGTCCACCAGCTCCCACCTCCAGAGAAGTGCTCTCCACCTGGGGTGGTTTCTCCCCAGTCTGGGGACTTTTGGCAATCTGGGGACATGTTTGGTTATCACAGCTGGGGGATGCTACTGGCATTTAGTGGGTACAAGCCAGGGGTGCTGCTTAATATCCTTCATGTGCGGAACAGCCCTGACAACAAATAATTATGCTGCCCCAAATATCAGTAATGCCAAGGTCAAGAAATTGTGCTCTAGAGCCAGGTCACTGCCTGAGCACGGGGTTAAAGAAATGGTATACATTATAAATAACCCATATGCTGGCTCAGAGTGTGTGGTAGTAAAACTCACGGGAAGAAAAGAGTAAACAAAGTGAAAGGTGAGGACGATACAGAAGGCCAAAGAGACTTGCCTTGGACAATAGCAAGGACTCCATTTTGATGCTTCAAGATTTCTACATTCCAGCAACACAATTTGCGCCTTTCTCTGGCAACAGATAAGCTGCACAGTCATTTGACCGTTGGCTTCTATGGTAATGATACCCAGCAAGAACAGTGAGCCTTAAGAGCAGCTCTGTGGATTCTGTGGTCTGACCCACTGCCCTTTAATGAGGCTAAATTCCCTTTGTGACTCTCAGTTGGCAAGGATTGGGGTCCTGGGAGCAAAAGCCTCATTTGATTCATTTTACCCTCTAGTTTTCTTTAAAATTGCACACGTCATATTGGAGGGCCCCAGGTGAGAAGAAAAGGAGGAGGCATCAAATTGGATAAAATAATAAAGCAACTGGAGTCACAACCCTTCTCCTCCCTGGCTGCCTTCCTGCAATATTCACTTAGTTTTCTGTCTATAAAGCAAAATCATCAGATGAGCCCTAAACCATTGCAATTTAACATGCATGTCACACTTTAGTCACTATTAGTGATAATTACAAATAAGCTATCCTATCTTTTTATGGGGAGATTATTTTAGCCTTCTAATCCCAGAGCCAATGAGTTGTACCAGAGTTATGTGGATACATTATTTGTGTTCATGCATTGGTGCTTCAAAGGAATTTGTTAAAAAGAAAAGATAGAATGTTTTATGTTTGCAGTTAATTCTTCCTCAATATCCCAAATTTATAATATGTACGATTTACTCAGTTAAAAAACATATTCAACCTAAAATGAATTATTACTTCTCAGATATATTCAAATTTGACTGGAATTTTGGCTTTAATACATCATTGAAGATATGATTTCCAGAGATAAATTGTGATCTTTTTTCTATCGAGATCCATTTTTGTCTTGTGATTTACCTGGTGTTCTCTAACACCGCCTCATGGCTACGTGTTCGGAGGTTTCATCTGTTGGAAGGTTTGCAGATGTTTAAATGTATTCCCTTCCTACAAAATCATTTTCCTGCCAAGTTACTGGGAGACGCCTCAGTGGAGAGAGCCATGAGCCAGCAGAGTCTAGAGGCCATTGCAAATATTTCCCACTGTTATTAAAGGTTAACTCATTTGCTCCTCAGTCTCTTTCAAATCCCAGGACCAAAAGCTTGTGCTGCTGAGTACCAGCAGAGACACAAGACAAACAACCCTGCAACACACCAATTAAAAAAAAAGAAAGGCACTGTTTAAAACATGGAGGCAAACTCTCTTTAGCAATGATTTGGTTTTCGGTTCAAAAACCACTTAGACAAAGTCTTAGTTAAAAATTTTTGGTGTATTATAAGTGGAAAAGACCAGCTCATGTTTTCCTAATCAAAGAAACAAAATGATTGCCCCTTAAAGTGACCCTGTTAAAACTTCAACAGTTCGTGTCTTCCTTTGCTCAAAATGATCCAATGGCTTCCTAACACTTTCAGAGTAAGACAGAATAGGAGAGCTTATTGTGACCTTCTTCTCTCTGATCTCACCACCTACTAACCTTCCTCCTCACTTACTGCCATCGGTGCTTGCAGGTAGTTTCCTGCACTTGTGCTAGCTGTCCCCTCTGCCTGGAAGGCCCTTTCTCATTACTTGAAGTCCTTTCCCTTCACTTGACTGAAATTTCATCTTGTCACTGAGATTTCAACTAGCCAGCTAACCATACTTGAACCTCCGGCCATGGCACTTCCTACCATACTTTACTCTTCTCTTAGCACTTATCACTATCTATCATACTGTGTACTTTAATTATTTATGTTGCTTATTGTATATTTCCCATATTTGCATTTAAGCATTGTAAGAGCAAGGGTCTGTGGGAATGGCCGGTGGAATGTATTCCAAGGACACGGGAGGGGGTGAGTAGCCTCCAAATGCCCTGGTCCAAGTCCTGGGTCAACTGCCGGTCAAGTCCTCTTGATGAAAGAAGTTAATCTAGGATGCACAAAGGACCAGGAAGCTTTAGAAACTTTGAAAGCTTCTCTTATCAACTCATAGATTTTCTTACATGATCTTCTTCGTCTGTTTTGTGTCATTTATCTTACCATCTCTGCAACCTCACTTTCATTGATTCAATGTGGAACCATTGGGTTCCCATTGCCTCAGTTCCAGACAAGACCTCCATTAAATTCTCTAGACCTTCACATTCTCTGGAAGAGAGAATTTGTTGGCCAACACTGGGATAAGGTGTCCCCTGACTCTTGTGGCCAATCAACAGTAGCCAAAGAAAAGGGGCCATGTAAGGCAGTAACAGAGCTGCAAGGGGTTCATGCTCATGGATGTGGGGCAGAGTTTATTTCTTAGATTTTGGGGTATTTTCCAAACTCACATTCATACTCTTTCGTTAATAATGTAAACATAGAAGCAGCAAATAAAGACAAGTGTAATAGGAGATGAAGACAGCTCTCTCTATTCTGGCCTTGTTTAAATGAACAAAACCCTGTGTTATGAGAAAAAACATCAATTCTGTATAGACACATCCTGCATGGTTACAATCTAAAGGAACCATAGCTATTACTGGCCACCAACTGTCAGTGCCCTGAGAGAGTATTTTTCAACTTGTTATGTGTGCACAGCTTCTCCTTCAATAATCAGGAGCTTCATGGACAGCCCCCATGGCATAGTCATACTTGTTTTAGCCATCAAATGGGAAAATAAATGGCAAGGAACTATTAAGATTTAAGTAAAAACTTGAACAATTTTATGTTTCAGAAAGCACAACAGTATCTATATACAGTTAAAAAAATAGTATGTCTATGTGTGAGACTTTCTTCTTTTGTTAGCAGACATTGTTTTACGGATCTCTTACAATAGATCTGCTGGTTCTCAGGGTCCATGGTGAATGGGTTGGGAATTATAGGGCTGTACTCTAAAAAATTTGTTCTTTCCTTCATTGAACCAATATATATTTACACACTTATTCTTTCCTGGGTACTATGCTAGTGTCACACAAGATGACATGGTCTCTGCCAACAGTGACATATTTGATTTGCCATTATTTGCTGGTCCTCTTAGGCTCTTGGATGATAATAAGTAGTTGAGCACTTACTGAATAGCAAGCTCTGTATTCATCTCATTTAATCATTCACAAAAATGTTTGATGGGGAAACTATTATATTTCTGTTCCATAGAGAGAAGAGTGGTGTACACAGCTGTCCAATAATTTGGCCAACCTTTTAAATCTCATAAATGATGTAGTCAGGACTTAGAGCTCCAACACTCTTGAGGGAAGCAGGCAGTTATGTAAAGAGAATATTAAAATAGAATGCAATAAGTTTTCTAATATAGGATTTGACAAAGTTTTATGGGAACTCATAGACTAGAGTGACAATCTGTCAGTATCTGCAATAGATAGGAGAGGGAAAAGAGGACATTTGGAGACAGAAATGGGTCTGGGCTTAGTCCCTCCACAAATAATTTATACCAATTACTCAACCACTGAACTTTCTGTTGCTTTTGTCATAAAACTGGAACTAACAACACACACACCTTCATCTTTTGTTGTGGTAAGTACCTGATAAATGATCAGTGTCAAATATATGCCAGGTACTATGTTTGAGAATTATAGGATCAGACATGGAAGTTCTGCCACATAGTGTATACTCAAGATTATTATTCTCATTCTTTTTTTTTTTTTGTCTTTCCTAATCACCTTTGAATGTGTAGAAGTAAGAATTGGGTAAAAAACTTCTCATCTATTTCAAGAACATGTGTTTCATTTTGGTGTCTCTGGGACAAAAAGCAGTTTTGACTCATTTCTCTCTCATGGCTGTCTTTAGTTCACTGGTCTATAACAGCCATAAATATCACATTGGCTGGGTGCCCCAAAGTCATAAGAAGTGAGGGGCTAATTTTAGGTCTTGAGTACTCTGTTGGCGGAAAAAAGCCTTAATTGGCAATCAATGTGTGTAAGGCCATTTAGGAAAGAATGAATGGGCTGTACGTGGACACCGGCAGCTCATACATTGGGATCATAGAGAACTCGCTTTGAGAATCTGGTGTAAGAGTATGTTTTACATTTCCTGCTCACTTTGCTGAAAGGACAGCTACATTTTTGCAGAACAGGCGAATCATTCTGCCAATTGTGACATTGCCATCATGCCCAACTTTGTTGCTTCTGACTAAAGGCACAGTGGGTTGAACCCTGCAAGAGTTCTGGGTTCCAGGCTCGGCTCTGTGTGATTGGGTAATTCATTAGCATCTCTGGGCTTCGTTTTCTCCCTTCACAAATGGAGAAATGTGTGTTGGAGCATACTTGTTCTATGCTAGTTGAGAAAGCTTGTGCACGACAATGCAGGACTTTCATACATGGACCACTTTCTACATGTGGAAGACAGGCAGGACCTAGGCATACATTTATATTGGTATTTTCTTATTAATTAATTTTCCCTCATTTTCTATTTTTGGTCAGAAGGAGCTGCATTGTACTGAAAAAGAAGGAAGGGGTTATAAATAAAAGAAGACACATATAACTTGGTATGAAAATCTTTTAAATGTTAGAGAAAATGAGAGGAGGGTACAGGACTTCAAGAGAATGAGGGATTTTGTTGATTGTGTTGATGTTTTTGCTCCTATCTATAACTAATTGACAAGTCCTAAAGGAACATATCTAGGGATCCAGGCTAGGTGTTACAAGGAGGAAAACAGATCTCTGTCCCTTTCTTTCCTCAAGGGACTCAGATTCTATCTAGCTTGAGAAATGGAACAGAGCTGCCAAGGTAAACAAATAATTTCCTCCGTGAGACAGTGTATTCTCAAACTTGATAAGGGACATGGACATTGAGTTCAGATGTAGGAGATATGGGGTGACAAGGGAAAGAGTCTGAGCAAATCTAGGCATTGGGAGAAAGTAAGTATGATTTAGTTTGTCAACAGATGAGGAAAGGGAGCCTGCCTTCCAAATTGAGGAGTACGGTAAGCCAAGATGCACTATGAGATAAACATGACTGGATTCATAAGTTCTTGTTATGAAATAATAGACAATGAGATGAAAAGGTGTATATTAGTCAATTTGGGGGTGATTTCCAACGTCAGATTGAAAGAAGTTCATCTGGAGGTCAACGATAGTTCTTTATGATTGTGGCTGCAACGGACGAGCCCTGGGTGTAAAGCAGCAATGATGTGGCCTTCACCACGGACTCCCTCAAGCCACCCTCCTTGCTCTCTATCTCCATCTAGACGAGGTTAATGAACAGGACCAGAACATGCCTTTAGGTGAATTTATAAGTAGGCCATTTGCCATTGGCCCATGTACCAGGTCTACCAGGTTGGCAGTGGCCTCTGAGCACAGTCCCCTATCTCTGTCCTTTTTTACCTGTTGAACTCCAACCAAGCTTATCTGTCCTGAAGCTTCCATTTGGCCTCCCACTCTCTTTCCTAAGACTCTAGTTGGCTAAATTGATAAAAAGATTGAGTGAATGGCTAGTAATAAATTGAAAAGCAAGACTCTCACGCTTTTTAGACACTGGATGTCAGGTTTGATTCTGGTCACTAGAAGTAGTTTCTTCACACATATCCAAAGGAGTGATCCTAATAGTGAGAAATGCCTGGAAGGGCAGGGGGAAATGAGAGAGTATACAATATTTCAGCTTTACATACAGCTGAACACAACTGGTGCTCTGATCACATTGTATCAGCTTGGAAATCATTCACACAACTGTCTTCCTATCAAAAACACTTCTCTTTTTCAAAGGTCAACTAAAATATCACGAGCCCTGAAAAGCCTTCTCCAATCCTCCTTTATAAGAGTAACACCTAAAATTAATTGGCTGCTTGCTCTTCATACCATCTTTAATAAAAGTGTTTTTCTTATTATCGTCAATTTACAAATGAGAAAACCGAAGTTTAGAACAGTTAAGGACGTGTTCAAAGCTACAGAATTAGTGAGTGGTTAGAGACAGTAGGTCAAACTCTTAACAATCAAGTAATCCACTAAAATTTTATTTCTTCCTCTTCTATGCCCTCTTAAGCATTTTGTTTGTGTCTTTATTGTGATAACAACTAGAAGAGTCTGCTTTATACTATGGTAAATTGCACACCCCACAGTCTGCCTCAATAAATTATAAATTCCTTAAGTTTATTTACAAATTCCTCTTATTCATCATTTTATCACCCATAGCATCCAGTGAGTGCCTGATGAGAATAATGTGCTTAGCAAATCTCATTTGAATTATAGAAAACAGCGAGAAGAAAGTGTGTTAGAAATGTCCTTAAAATTATTTGTGTTTTTATTTTTTCCACTTTTACCTGGTGTGCGTGCGTGTGTGTGTGTGTGTGTATGTGTGTGTGTGTATTTATGTGAAGTTCAAGGAAAACTTGTCAGCCTAAGCTCATGTTGGATGTCTCTTATTTTGCCTCTTGGGAAAGGTGTGGAAGTGGGAGATATAGCAGAAGTGGGTATAGGAAGCCACTCTTATTATTTTGCAGAGGGAAAAACCTTGAAATATCTAGAGGCTATGTCCACAGAACTCCCAGAGAACAAAGCCAATGAAATTTCTAATATGCATTCCTTACAGAATCCCCTCCACATTTATTATTTAGTGTAAATTTTTGGTAATGATTTTTTTTTTCAGCTTTCTCCCTCCTGGCTTCAGCTTTTAGATAAAAAGCATTTCATATCCTTGGCTCTAGTAGCTCCCAGCAAGTGGTAGGGATTTTAGAGGAATTTTATCTTCCCTTTCTCTTTCACTAGCAGTGAGGACTACGCAGATGTGCTTTTTATGATCAAAAACTTCCTGGTCCAGGACCAAGGGAACGGTGCCCTTCTTCAAAACTCAGTGAGGGAAAATCACCTTGAAAGGAAGTCTTAGGCCTTAGGCCCAAATTGCCAATACAGAGAGCTACTTTGTAGGAGAAAGCCCTGCGCCAGACGTTGTAGGGTAGCCTCTTGGCTGGGTGCGAGGATGATCCCATGATACCCTTCACCTGGAGAAGTTCTTCTGAATTTGCTTCTGGAAGTATACTTCCCCCACTTTCCACAGAAATTCCCTGACTCTTCTCTCTATTCCTTAAAAACTATAGCATTATGCATGGCCCAGTGCAGATTCTCAGATTAGTTTTAGCTACATTTTATTGCTCCTTAGCAGGTAACCCATGCACCCACTGTATGTCACCTTCCAGAGAGAGCAAAAGGGAGGCCCGAATTGTTTTGTATTAGGGCTACACTCTGTCTCTGTCCAATTTACAATGTACGCATCCTTGGCTCATGTATCACAGGCTAATAAGCAACAGGGAAATTGTTCAGTGCACAGAATCTGAGGTCAGACAACTTGGACAAAATCCTAGCTCTGCAGTGTCAGCTCTGTAATGGTAGACAAGTGCTCTGACCTCACTGAGTCCAGTTTTATAAAATGGGTATACAATAGTGCCTACCTCATGCAGTTTCTGTGAGGATTAAATGAAATGATGGCTATAAAAGCACTTAGCATAGCACTCAGATAAATTTGAGTTGTTGAATAGTGTTTTTATTATAATAATCAAGTTCTTCCCATCCCTGTGTCAAAGTGAAGAGGTAGCATGGGCTGGATTCAAGTCTTCATTTTACCACACATCCTGTGGGCTCAGATAAGTTCACCAACAGCAACTCAGTTTCCTATATTTCCATCTGTGAAATTAGGCTAATAATAGTAATGACTTCATTGGATAGTTGTAAGCATTAAATACTAATGCAAATAACAGCCTTAGCACTGAGTTTGGCTCTAGTAATGCACGTAAAAAATATTATCATTTAAAAATACAGTAGGAATAAGAACATTACTGTTGCTGTTGTTGTTATCAGTAAATTGTGTGCTTTTTGAAATAAGAATAAACTTCTCTGGAGTATTTATCCTCCGTTCTCCTTAACCATTCTACCCGTTTCAGCCAACCCAGCTGCTGAGCTCCTACAGCAGCAAGCCAGATGGCATTATTTTGCCACTGGGAAAAAGATGCCAATGTGCCAACAGAGTGGCCAGCCATTTGGCTACCAAGAATATTTTCATGGAAATTCACAACTGTGTTTTTCGGTCCTGGGACTTGTTCTCCCTCTTCCCTTCCTTACTCACTGGGTACATGGGTATTGATTATTAAGAGTAAGAACCTTGATCCTAGGTTTAAATAATCCCCATTAACCTTTCTGACCCAGAGTTTTTAGTTTCTCCTGGTGTCTCTCTGTACTTGAGTTTTGTTGGGGAGGACAACTACTCTGCTCTGACTAGAAGCCTGTTGTAGACACTTCTCATTTGTTACATGCCACATAGAGTTACAGAGAAAGGAGATGTTTGTACTCACTCTCTCTGCTTCCTCCTATCCTGTTTACTCCTCACAAACAGTCTTAAAACTTCTGCTCCCAATATGCACACCCCCATATAATCCTCTTTTCTTAAAAACCCTCTTCCCTGTATTCTGTGACAGTAAGTTCTTCTGCTTTACCTCCTGCCTCTTTGGCTGTTTCTTCTCAATTTCTCTTGTGAGCTCCTCCTTCCAATGCTAGGTAGATTTCTTCAAAGTTCTGCTTTTTTCTTCACAAATGCATGCCTCCTCCAGGGGTCCGTAGCTCTACCCATTTTCTCCAGCCAGCAATCTGGGCAGCATCCCTGAATTCTTATTCTTGTTCATCAAAAATGAATCTCCCCACAAGAAATCATTAAGTTCTGTTGAGTTTTCAGTCTTATCATTTCTTGAATCCATATGTATTGCTTCTCCCTACTTCCATGACCCCAGTGCAAGCCAACATATCACTTACTTGAATTACTGCAATAGCTTCTTCATGTGTCCCCCCATTGCCTAACTTGTTCCACATCCTTCATATACATTGTCTGCAATACAGCTAAGATGATCATTCTAGAAGGTAAGCGTGATCCTGTCAGAGCACCATGGAAGACGTGTGAGTACTTTCCTTACCTCTCTAACCTTTATCTCTTTCAAACCCCATTCTCCAGCCATAATGGCTGATGTCCAGGTCCCAGCATGCTAGGGTAACCTTTCCCATACATGCTATTTGCTCTTCTTTGAAAATCTCCTTTTCCTTACCTTCACACATAACATATCTACTCATCCTCTGAGCTTGGGTGGAAAAGTAGCTTCCTCCAAAAAGTCTTCCCCATACACCTACGTTGGAATCGGGTAACTCTCCTATGTGCTCATTGACTTGCCTCACGAGCACGTTCATTTATATTGTAATCGCCAATATACTTTTTGTGTCCTTCCCTATGCAATTATTCATGGCCAACAGGCAAAAAGGAGCCTTATCATTCATTTTCATCTACATATCCCCCACATTGTGACTGGTTCCTACTCAGTAAAGGAAGGAAAGAGGGAGGAAGAAAAGCAATGTCAGAAGGAACGTAGCCAACCTCACAAACAGGAAGAAGAGAAGGAAGCTGTAACAACCTGCCAGCATGGAATACCTCCAAAGAAATAATTTATTGGCATCTAAGTGAGTTTTATGCCTGGAAATTCACTATTTCTTGGTTTACTTTATCACTACCATGTTTTGATTTTTTTTTCCTGCTTGCGCTTAATTGCCTATTGGCTCCTTTACTTCAAACAAATAAGTAGATTTGCAGTTGAAAAAGTTGAAATTTCAAGCATGCCTGTAAACAACACTAAACAAGTTTTTGTTTACAGAAAGTGGCAGGAGCCTTTCCCCCTCACAGTATTTGTATTCTTTGATGCTTTACTCAACACAACAGCACTGTCCAAACTCTAAACGAAATGTTCCAATTATCCTGTGCTTATGCCGCAAAAAACACTAACTTCCAACCTGTTAAATTGCAATTATATCTTATTAGCGTAAGTGTCTTAACTTTGAATCACTGTTTTCTCAGTCCCTAATTACAAAATCGGGGAGAAAAAAAATCCACCTCACAGAAAGCCGACAACAAAATGAATTAGAATATAGCCATCCTCCAGAAATTAAAACAGATCATCACAAAGATGATCACTGACCAACGTTAGTTGTTTTGGTGTGTTTAATCTGAAAAAGGTTACAACAAATGGTGACAATTCTGATGATGACAATGATGACAACGAAGATGACAAGATTGGTGTCCACGTTGTAAGCTCCTGCAGCATGGGCAGCAGGCTCCTAGGCCTTCTCATGGGGATTGCCTTATTTAATCACTATCGTAAGCCCAAAGGGTAGATAGTATTAGCATTATAATTTCTATTTTACAGGTAAGAAGACTAAGGTTTAAAAATGGTAACTCATGGGGCGCCTGGGTGGCACAGCGGTTAAGCATCTGCCTTCAGCTCAGGGCGTGATCCCGGCGTTCTGGGATCGAGCCCCACCATCAGGCTCTTCCACTATGAGCCTGCTTCTTTCTCTCCCACTCCCCCTGCTTGTGTTCCCTCTCTCTGGCTGTCTCTATCTCTGTCAAATAAATAAATAAAATCTTTAAAAAAAAAAAAAAGGTAACTCATTTGTCAAAGGCCCTGCAGTTAATTGAGTGGGTGGGCTAGAATTCAAGTTCAGACTCCTTAATACAAAAGACCTGCGCTTAACCTCATGCCAAGATTAATACTCCTGAGGCTTTATCATATCTTATTTAGGTTTGCCCACTTCAGCAGGCTGTACTACTCACTTTCTGTTTGTGTATTTTGCTCACTATAAGGAAAGAAATTAGCAGTTTCCACACATTGCTTTCTTATCTCAAATATTAGAACTCTTCATTCAAAAATCCAAACATGATTTTTTAAAAGTTATTTTATCAGATGGCACCTTTATCAAAAAAAAAATTTTTTTTGAGAGAGCAAATGCATGAATGGGGGAGGGGCAGAGGGAGAGGGAGAAGTAGATTCCTTGCTGAGCAGGGAGCCTGACACAGGGCTTGATCCCAGTACCCCGAGATCATGACCTGACCTGAAATCAGATGCTTAACTGACTGAGCCTCCCAGGTGCCCCCAGATGACATTTTTAATACATAATTAACATTCAGACTTGTAAAATATACTTTGGTATAATTTAGTGTTACGTACAAATTCTTAATTTATATCAGCAATGTCATAACTTCTCATCAGTCTTCTGCAAATTACATAACCTCTTTATGCCTCCATATTCTGATTTGTGTAATACAATAATAATATCAAACTCATTGGGTTATTGTGAATGTTAACTGATACAATTTAGGTAAAGCATTTAGCACAGTACCTAGAACATAGCAGGCACTCAGTAAAGGCCAACTCTTGTTATGATTAGAGTTTACAGACTAGGAACTCCTTTTACAATTTACCCTATATAGAATCAACCACTTTATAAAGTGGTTTCAAAGCTAGAGAGTGGCTTGTTGAAATAATTCCTTTTGATGGCTTATCGTTTATCTCAACAAGCCACCGCAAATTGTTTCTCTAGAACATTCGTAAGTTTAAATAAAAGGTAAGTCTGGCTTTGCTTTCCTAGTTTCTAATTAACTATAAAGGTCTACTTTTCTTTCTGCCCACCTTGCTTATTCACCCACATAGCAGAGAGCAAAAAACCATTTGTATACAAAAGTACCACAAATTCCATGACAATTTTTTAAATTGAGTTTCTCAGTCATTTTTTTTTCTTTCTATATTTTTAATGACTCATCAGCCAGAGGGTGCATGTCTATTTCTTATGCTTAATTTGCATAGGACTCACTCACGCGTTCACAAATACACAAGCTTCTGCCTTTTGGGTAGCCTGGGGGAGCCAGAGTGTGTCCAGGCTTCAGCTTAGCTGTGTCCTGGCTTCAATTGATTTTATCAGAAAATGTGATCTACAACTCTTGATTTAGTGTAGTTTCCCGGTTACGCTGTTTTCACATGGGTGTTTGATGCCTACACAAAGTCAGAGGTGGTCATCCTCATCTACATTTTTTCTGGCAGTGAGGCAGTTTGTGTCATCAGTTCTTGACAGGGTGCAGCAAGAAGAGGTGACATGTCATTTCCAAGCTGACAAAGTGAGAAGCTCATGCTCAAATGTCCCCAACACTGTCTTACCTGCAATACTGACAAAAGAGGCCGTGTACCCAGATGGCACAGCTCTTTCCTGGGATGTTTAAGCAGATTGGATACATGAGTCACCACGTGGGGAATTGCTTGAAATGACAGTAGACTTTGTGCGAGAGATGAATGCAGAATAAAATTTTTGATGTGCTCTTCTAGTGATTTTGGGGATCCTGTTACTCTAACATAACCTTATCCTATCCTGGCTAAAATAAAGAATATCAGTCTTACAGTTTACAAATCCTAGAGCAAGAAGAGTGTTTCTCTCAGTATGGCTGCAATGTCTTAGCTAGGATTGTCATAGTCCAGTTTGAGTCACATGGCCATTCCTGAAGCATCGCGGTGACCACGTGATTGAGTAATCTTGTTGGTTTGTCCTATGTCATGACCCACACCCTAGGTGGAGAAGAAAGGAGCAGAATATACCTGACATCATCACCTGGACTGAATAGGATGACTACAGAATGACAGAGGACTAGTTCTCTAAGGCATACTCTCTTGATAAAGTGTGACATTGCTAGTTTCTGAGCCCCATCACTGGCTAACATAAAATAATCTTGCTACAATAATGTTATTGAGGGGAGTGACACTTTTGCTTTTCCTAAAATGCTTATATGACAGACTGGTTTTTTACTTTTGTTGTCGTCAAACACTTTACTAAAAAAGTATACACACACCTGGGAGTGGAGAAAGTTGTTAAACAGGAGTTAGACCTAATCTTTTATTTCCTTTTATCAGCTATATGTAATGTGTCACTTTCAATTTAATCCAACAAACCCATACAGAGAACTTGCTGAGTAAAAAATATTGTGCTAAATGCCATGGAGGATATAGGCCAGTGGGACAGAGAATGGGGGCAATCTGCCTAATATCAGGGGGAACCCGGGACAAGGAGTTTTGGTTTTCAAAAGGAGGAAAAAGTGAAAGAATAAAGCAGCAATCAAAAGAGAGCCTTGAGTGATTCAGAGGATGTCAATAGTTAGAAAATAGATAAAATGGCATTGCAACCTCAGAGACCAGCATGAGGAAAGGAAAGTTTGTGTATGTTGCTGGGATGATGAGTTCACAGTTCCAGAGGATACAGGCATGGCCCTAACCATTCACACATGGCTGATTACAGAGAGTCTAATGAGAACTTTTGCAAGGCACTAAGAAGGGCTAATGAAATTCAGCAAAGGCTAGTGCAACATGCCATGTGTATCAGTGGCAAGAAGCAGTTCAGACATGAAGAGGCAAGGGGAAGAGGCAGTTACAAAACCTGGAGAAATTGACAGCTGTCGGAGAAGGACATCTGGCAGGAGTTTTGGCTTTTTGTAGAAGAATGGACCCAATGCCAATATGAGAAGAGGGAGCAAAAGGGGGCAGAGGGAGCAAAAGGGAGCAAGAGGGAGAGAGTGCCCAGGAAATAATAAGGCCAGCCTCCAGGCCTCTTACCCTCTGATATTTTTCCTGCTACCTCCCATTGGCCAAACCCAGCTGGAAGCTCAGTTGAGATCAGCCTCTTGGGTCACAGGATAAGATGGCCAAGGTGCAGATATGCAGGGACAAGCAGCCCACTGTGGCACAGACGCAGAGGGCGGAGTCACAGGCGAACCTGGAAAGATAGCCTGTAACAAGAATAGGGAAGGCATTGGACTGAAAGAAGGGGGGCAGCCTGCATATTTTAGCAAAGAAGCACCCTAGGTTTTATAACACTGGAAAAAATACAAGAGATTTATTCCACACAGTATTTCTGAAAAGCTCTCTTGGATGACTAGTCACTTTCTGGAATATTATCAGCTATAACACATTGAAAAAGACCCTAGAGTCAGATGGTCTTCGGCAACACTGGCACCCACCAAGTTAAATTGGTGAATATAAGACAGTGTTTCTCAGGTCTTTTAATACACTAATGTACACTGGGAATCTGACAGCATGAAATACCATAATGGAGTATTTCCCAAATGCATTTGATTGTGTAACTTTTTTAATAGAACATCTCTTGGTACTATATAGAGCTCAGCGGTGCCAATTCAGGAATTATGATGTGGCATAAATTTGCTTATTCTGTTTTGTTGCATGATGCATTTTATGCTTATTCAATTGTATTTTTAAGTTACTGGACAGCAGGAAGGTGTCTTCTAATACTTTTCTACAGCAAGTTGCTTTTTGCTAGTGGACTGCAGGGGCACTTGGTTGGGCCAGTGGGTAGAGCATGTGACTCTTGATTTCAGGGGTCATGAGTTTGAACCCCACACTGGGTGTAGAGATTAAGAAAAAAAAAGAACCTACATATGTATATTGTATAAGAATGTAGAGAATCAAAGTAGGGAATATAGACACACACGTATCTCTAGAGTGTAAGGAGGGGTGTTATGGAAGAACAGTAGTCAGAGAGCTGTGCAGTACTTTTGGAAAGATCAAGCCCCAAGTTGGGAACACAAGTTGTAAAGACCTTTAAAATGGTGTGGTAACCAGACACGGAGGAAATGTGGCCAGTTTGCCAAAGATGTAAGGAGTTCAATGGGACAAAGAACAAAAATGTCCCTGAGGATGAATGGAATTTATCATTTATCCTCACAAAGCATGTGCCTTCTCATGTTCCAGGATCCTCCTCCCATGGTCATTTATTTTTCATTCTAAATGCGTCTAAGTTGAGTGTTGTGCTTGGGGCATATTTCTGAAAAACCAAACCAAACCAAACAAAAAACATTTGAACTGATGGAGATTCAATAATCATTTTCCATTGATTGAGGAGTGATGTAATAGTGTATCAGTACATCGTTCAATGATTCAATGAAGAAAATACTTAGGAAGTACCTCCTATTTACACAGGTTGGTGTTATCTACTCCCTTCCCCCATGTTTTATAAATGAAAAGAGTAAAACAGAATTTGCAGAAAGCCAGAAAAGTTCTCAAATGAATGATCCAGAAAGTCAGAGAGGAGAAAGACTTTTTGGAATATGTATTGTTAGATGAGGCCACGCATCTTCTGCGTGCCAATGTCTCATGTGCTGTATACATGTCACACGGCACACGGCCGGCCAATACCTTCGGTCCTCTTATCCCTCAGCCTGGTCCATCCCAGCTCACTGCTATGGGCCAATCAACAGCTCACCCAAAGGAGTCAGAGTTCTAGAAGGGCCATGTTAAGGGCAAAGTGACAACGCATTTGGATTATAGCAAAGACTAAAATTCAGATTTGGAGAAGCTTTCTGCAATTTCTTTTTCATGGGGGAGTACAGGGAAGGATATTGCATGGTGAGCATACAAGTTAAAAAATCATGCCAATTTCACTAGAATTGCTTACAACCTCGACTCTGGCAAACTGCAGATGAGCATAAACTACCCTGTTAACATTATAGGGGGCTTCCTTAGAAACTGCACTGACCCTGAAAGGACTGAAAATTTGGAGTAAAACCTTTGATGTCGTTCATAAAATTGGATTCAAATGAAAAGGCTAATGCGGGGCCACCTGAGTATAACACAAAGAGATTATCCCCAAATTCAGAAAATAAGTCAGGGGAAATGTGCGGGATGCAGTGACAACCAGGGCTGTGGGCCTGGGAAGGGAAAAGGAGAGTGCTTTGTTTTTGTTATGTTTATTTTTCTATTCACTAAGGAATAGAAGGTGGATGGCTTCATGTCGGAGGTAATGAAGTGTGTTTCATCAATTCGGAAACGGTCATTCGTTCATAGTTCAAATAGGAACATCTCTGAAATCAGTGAGGTCTTACAGTTCAGTAGGTAATGGAAGGTCACAAAGTGGCGGTTGTCGTTGCTTGGGCTTGTACAAACTTGGTCGTAATTCCTGATGGCCTGACTACACTCCTTGACACTTAGGTCAAAAAACCATTTAGGGATCATTTGAAGAAGGAATACATGGTTGTTATCTTTCTAACCACTAGTTATTGTCTGAAAACCTCCCCCTGCCCTCCTGGTAATGCACTGGCCAGAGTCTGCTGATCAGGCATTAGCAACATAAAAAAATCTGGAAGACAATAGTGGCCTGCTGTTAAGAAATGCTGTATCATCAACAGGATTAACACATTTAAGGTCACAAAGAAAGATACTGTCTAGAAAAAAATATGGATATTGACAACTGAGAGAGTGATTCCTGGAGAGCTGCCAAAAACAGACCGGCTTGCACAATGAATTAATTTTGTTATTACTTGGAAGGTTTCAGGAAAAACAAGTTGATATCTACAAAGGAAGGCATGTGTCCGAAATTAATAGTGTTTAATGTTTTTGATAAAAACTGAGAAATTCAGCTGTTTAAGGTTACATCACTGGCAACATTGAGCTTCAGACCCTTTGTGATAAACAATTTTTATGAGTTCTGTTATTTCTGCAACACATAGGTCAGCAATCTATCTTTTATTGCATGTCTCTTAGGGTAGAGTGACCTGAATAATTAAATCTTTACCTAACAGAAAAATAAAAACTTTTAAATATAGATGACCAATGGAGAATTAGTGAAAATGTATTAACAGGACCCTAACTTAGAGTGTACATGGATCATTATTTCACTTTTCAATAATGACAGTATCATTATGTACATAAATTATTGTATATGTTTGGGGAAGCTACTCCTCTTCACTGGCCTTTAGTTTCCTCATCAGGGAAATAAGGAGAGGAAGGGTTAAATGGACAATTTTAAGGTCATTTTATGTTTTGAGTGTCTAATGCTTTTACTGTGCTAAAAACATGAACACTTTAGGCTGGGATAAAGCCATTACAATTCTGCCTGTACATGAAAACTCCAATCTAAAGTGTGTGGATATTTTTTTTAAGTTTTTATTTATTTATTTATTTATTTATTTGAGAGAGAGAGAAAGAGATCATGTGAGTGGGAGGGAGGGGCAGAGGGAGAGGGAAAGAGAGAATCTTAAGCAGGCTCCATGCCCAGCTCAGAGCCCAATGGGGGGCTCCATCTCAGGCCCCCGAGATTATGCCCTGAGCTGAAATCAAGAGCTGGAAATTTAGCTGACTGAGTCACCCAGGCACCCCCCAAAGTGTGTTTTTGGTGCAGCAGAAACAACGGCATAGTTAGTTCTAGCACTAGGGGACCTTGGGCAATTCAATTCTGGGTCACAATTTCCTCATCTGTAAGAGCATTCATACGAAGGGTCCACGAAGCTCTAAGCTCCTATGACTTTTAATAACATAAAGTTTAAACACACAGAGTTTAGGGAACCACTGAAAACAGGATCTCAGAATCTTTGGCTTACTCTTATGGAAAACAATTCTAAAGTCAAATTTCAAGCAATTTTCTAAGCAAACGTTAACTGTATCATACACGTAGAGAGTAAAACTTTTGTTATTGTGCTCTCTACTGCCCTTTCAGTGGCTGTCCAACTGATGGACCTCTCCCACTGCCTGCATTAATAACCAGATCCCTCACTAACTACACATCAAGTGCCTATTTTTGCAAGGTATAGTTTTAGAAGCTGGCTTTCCTAACACGGAAGGACACAATCTGGTCAATTTGCTCTAACTAAAGTTAGGGACTTCTACAAAATGTTGCGGGTTACTCTCTGTAGGGAAACAATTAGAAACAGAGATGACCCTTCTGGTAGTCTGAACTCCCCTTCCTCTGTGATTAAGAGTCCAATTAACAAGGCTAGTTTAGCAGTTAGAGTAGAATTACTTGCAGGTGCAAGTAATTGTGAAGATAATTATCAGCTGGCTCAGTTTTTGCCTAGTCAGTAATAATCACATTTATGTATTTTTAAGTTCCTCTTGTGGGACCATTTGAGGCACAAAAATGTTACCTAAGTTCCCAGGATATTTGAAACCAACAAACAAAAAAGATTAAAAAAATTTATATATATATAACACCCAATCTTTCTATTGTGTCCAGATCAAAGGAATATTTAGAAAATTTGCACTAATTATCATTTGCCACTTTAATTTTTTCTTCTCCAACCATATATAAATATTCTAAGTTATAATTCCATTAAATACCAATATTTCTGCTTCCATGTTTGAGTTTAATCATTTAGTACTCATGTGGCACATAGGATCTGTAAATCACTTTACAATAATTAATTTGTTGAAGAAAAACACAGATGGATATTTTGGTATTCAAATTATATTGCACCCTGGTATTTCTTTTAAATATGTGTGTGTGTATATACATATATATACATATATATACACACATATATATACATATATATATACATATATATACATATATATAATATGTATGTAAAAATGTATAAATATATATATATAACCAAAATGTTTTTATAATTATGAAAATCACAGTGAATTTTTTTTCAAATTGACTTCCTATTTCTGTCTTCCAAAACTCTATCATTCTACTCTTCTAATTTGATATATTTTTGACAAATAAATATCAACAGTTCCTACTATGTAAATTTATTATCATAGACCAGTCTAAAAGCATTTTGATACAAGCCTCCATCAAAGGGCTTAGTGGATATTTAAGCAGACTCTCTTGAACTAATAAATAAATTAATGCATTATTTTTTCAAACAAACACTTTCATTTTTATATTGCTTTATGTTTCTATGGGCTCTCCCTTCACATCCCTGAACCACCCTTTCCTGATCAGTAATAATGCCCTGTCTCCATCTGTTTCTCTCCCCTCCATCCTTTCTCTATTCTTGAAAAACAGATATTTAGACTAAGAGAATATAAATACTATTTGATGTTAGTTGATTAGATGCATAGAAGAAGAGAAAATACACACAAAATGTTTGTTAAAAGACAAAAAGATTTTAAAAATTGAAGTAGAAATTAGTGACATGGGGGGTGCCTGGGTGGCACAGTTAAGTACCCAACTCTTGATTTTGGCTCAGGTTATGATCTCAGGGTCCTGGGATCAGACCCCACATGGGGCTCCCCACTCAGTGCAGAGTCTGCTTGAGATTCTCTCCCCCTCTCCCTCTGCCCTTCCAGCTCCTGCTATCTCTCTCTCGCCCTCTCTAAAATAAAGAAATAAAATCTAGAAAAAAAGAAAGAGAGAGCGAGAGAAATTAGTGGGGTGCCTGGGTGGCTCAGTTGATTAAGCAACTAGCTTTGGCTCAGGCCATGACCCCAGGGTCCTGGGATGGAGCCCTGTGTCAGGCTCCCTGCTCTGTGGGAAGCCTGCTTCTCCCTCTCCTTCTGCCTGCAACTCCCTCTGCCTGTGCTCTCTCTCTCTGTCAAATAAATAAATAAAACATCTTTAAAAAAAAAAAAGAAACTAGTGACATGGATTATGTATTTCAAAATAAAGCCAGTAGATTTGATCAATACTCCAAAACAATGGTTGAGAAAAAGGGAAAGGGAACACAACACAATAACATTAGGAATACAAAAACGACATGACTACTGGCACATAAGCTACTTGGACAATTATAAGTAAATACTGAATGATATTTTATAAGGCTTAGCTAGGAAATCTAGGGGATCTAGTCAAAATAGAAGTTAGAAATCTAAGTGGGTAAGTATAAAGATAGGGATGGTCATAGGTTGAGCACACTCGCCCAGAAGGAGCTAGACCCAGTTTGGGTTACCAGAGACTTGCAACACACCACCAATGATGACCTAATTGTTATATTATTTAAATTAAAAGAACTAAGTAAAATACAAAAAGTATCTCAGTCAAAAACAAAATATGCTTGGAAACAAAATTAAAGATAGTGTTTGCACATTCACACACACACACAGGATGCATGGCAGAAAGTTTCTCAGGTTTTAGTAACATGAATTTCTTTCAAGAAAAATAAGTCCTACAGACTTATTTTGATTTACATAATTTATATGTTACTTATACATGTACAAACAAAAAGTAAAAGTCCATATTAGTTATTGCTGTTTTACCTAAAACTCCAAAACAAATGCACACAAATTAAATGCATACTTAAAAAAAGATTATAAAAGTAATATATTCTTAGCCAGTCAATGTCAACCATTACATTAAGTGGAATAGTATTTGAAAGAAGAAAGGTCTATTTTTTTCTAAGTTGAATAAAACTGATAATGAGTATGCCTGTTCACATAAATATATTTTTTAAGAATTACTAATTTCAGGGTTTGATTTACTAGTTACAAATCATCAGAACTCATAATTTTCCAAAAACCACTAATGAGCAATCTTGCACTCTTTAAACATAAATTTTAATTTTAATCAGGTGCCATATAATATACCTGTAGATATGCCTAGTTCACTTGAAAATAAATTAGCATTGTGAAAATATTAAAGCAGGCATTAAATAGCTATTTTACCTTTCATTGCTGGAATAGGAGTAGACAAAACCTTCATTACTTATTTATAATTTCATTTATTTTTACAAATTAATATATTATTGGGGCAAAATTTGCATCTGTTCTTTTCATTTCTGGCTGCATACTACAATTATTTGTAAAGATTAAAAATATATATATTGATGTCCATACACCAACTTTATAGATATCAATTCATTTAATCTAGGGCGAGGTCCAGAAATGCAAATGAAGTACCCAGGACTTCTGACCCCCACAGTGCACACACAAGTAACTTTAATAAATTATTAATTACCACAGTTAAATTCTTCTGGGTTTCATCTGCCCATATTAATATGTTATTTAAGAATGACCTAATTATCTCACTTTTTTTCTATCTCTTGTTGTCTGTGTACCTTGTTATTTTTTGTAGTCAGATGCCCTACCACTGAACTAAACCTCCAAATCTTGTTTTTTGTCTTTTTTTTAAATCTATCCTTGGTGAGAAATCCATCTTAAGCACAAAGGCAAAGTGGGATATTAGACATGTAAGTTCTCAGTTGTAGGGTGGTGACCCATAGCTTCAAGATTATGCTTAGATGTGTATAAATTTATTTATTTTTTAATATACATCTAAGAAGCCATCAGCATTTTACTTTTTATTTATTTTTTATAATAATTTTTTATTATGTTATGTTAGTCACCATACTGTATATCCTTAGTTTTTGATGTAGTGTTCCATGATTCATTATTTGCGCATAAGGCACAATATGGAAATATTTTACCATGGAAATAAATCTACAGAATACTTGGGTTCTTGGATCTCAGTTTGAAAAATATGATTGGAAACCAAAATAATTTATAAATATGCACATATGCTACGTAATTAATAATAAAATTGAGTCCAACTATACTTTAAAAGATGAATGGCATATTATGATCAATAAGGATTTTTACCAGGAGATAAATATAGCTCACTATTTGGAAATCTATTAATATAATTCACAGTATTAATGATTTAAAAAGAAGGAACATAAGACAATTCAAGCAATTTTTAAAGCCTTTTGATGAAATTCACCCATTCTTAGTAAACTAGGAATAAAAAAACTCCATTAACTTAATACAGAATTTCTTCCTTAAATCTAGAGCAAACCTCAATTTAATGGTGAAATATTAGAATCATGGAATTTAAATTAAATACAATATTTTAATTGCTTCAAACTACTATTATTTAAAAATAACAGTATTGTCAGTAAAATAAAAACAAAAGGAAATGTGAGATAAGATATTTGGAAATTAAGTAACAATACTTGTTTTCTACAAGCGATATTAACTATCACCCTAGAAAAATCTAAGAGAATCATTTGAAAGTTCTTTGAATAATAAAAGACTTTAATTTGGCAAGTTATCCAAATAGAAGGGTAACACATGAAAATTAATAGTCTTCTTATATGCCAGTAATAACAAATCAAGGAGCCTAATGGGGAAAAAAAAGGAGTTCTTATTCATAATAACACAAGAGCTATAAAATAACTAGACACCCATAAAACACTTAAACATTTAAAGTATTTAAAATAAAACAATAAAATGTAATCTTGGTTTCTGGCCAAGATAAAGTGGGACTGAATTTACCCAATTGCCTTAGCCAAATTAAAAAAAAAACAAAACAAACTAGAAACAGATAATTTTTTTTAAGCATCAGAAAATAGGCAGTACAGGACAGAGACTACCAGGAGAGGAACAGCAGATGAGGTGAGAACTACAATTGTCCCTCAACTTACACCTGGGGAGTGTTTCTAGGCTGAGGTGCTGGGAAGGGGAACCTGAGTGATTACTGTTGTCTTGGAGTTCAGTATGGACGCTGGGTTTTCAAGGAGGCCTCTACAGTTAAATTTATAAGGAAGAATACCAGACAGGAGACAGAGAGAGCACTCTGAAGACATGTAGAGGCCTGACTTCTGAGTCTTCAGGTGAATACAGATCAGAGCAGGTACATGAAGCAACCACTTAATGCTGGGGAAAGATCAATAAAAAGCAAGCGATTGGGACTGTGAGTATTAGACACATGGATTGTTAGACACACGGTCTGCATTGACATTGATACTCACCATCCCCTGTTAGAGTAGGGAGCATATGGGATACAGGTAATGAATGAAGTTCTGACCTAGGTCTGGTTCACAATGGATCCCCTGGGTCCACAGATGAACTTGGTGAACATTTTCTTGGTCTCTTAATATGTACTTAGAATGGACACACTTGTAGTTGTCAGAATCCTAATATCAGTTCCTAGAGCTAGGATAAGTGCTATTGTATCGGGCTAGATTAAATAGATACTTTTGAAATTCCTTCCCCCTAAAGATAATAAAAAATAATATGCGTTCTAAGTGAAATGACACATATAGTGTCTCCTCCTAAAGACATAAAGAATGAAGGGAGCTACTACCTGTCAAATCTTCATTTAATTCCCCATTCTGGCTCCTAAAATATGATATGGATCATACTACGGGACAGAATGTTACTACAGAATTAACCAAGTATTCACTCCAATGGCAGGCTGATCATAGAGCCCCTCGCATGTGGAATGTGGCCACTGACCTGGTGAATGCCTACTTCCCATTCCTATCAGAAAGGAGTATCAGAAGCAGCTTACCCTAGGTGGGCATCACGCATTTATGATGTTAACAGGATGATGTTAACACTCCCAACCTTTGTCGTAATATTGTCAAAGGTACTTGGGTCATCTGCAAATTCTGCGGAACTGCGCACTGCTATACCATGTCAGGAACAAGACTCCAGTAAGATGAGAGGAGCAAGAAGTGGTAAATCAGAAGCTGTGGTCAAATATGCACGCTCTAGAGGCTGATATCGGTGAAGGTTTTAGGAATCTACTGATCTAGAACATGTGAACATTCCCTTCACAGTAAGAGACAAAATGTATTTTATAACTCCCATTGGTTAAAAAAAAATGATAGGCTTCCTTAAGTTTTGAGATAGCATATGCCACACTTGGAAACATCCTTCTCATTCATTTATTGGATGACATGTTAATTTTTCAGTGAGAATGAGGCTGAAAATAATAATGATAATAAATGGCTCCACACACTGGCCCAGGTTGTGATACAGGCAATCCTGCCACGTGGGCCGTATTACCCAGACCTTGATGTGTTGGGGGCAGAGATGCCATTGGAGTTTATGAAAAGTACAAAAAGAAGAATCACAACTAGATGTGTATGGTTTGGGAACAGGTCCATCTGCCACAGAAAACTACACAGTGTTGGAAAAGCATGAGGCATGCGGCGAGACCCCCTCAGAAGTTGTTAGATCAATGATCTAAAATGAGACATCAAGTGACCCATGGCCAGAACTGCCCATCAGACACTGGATTCTTTCAGACCAACCAAGTCATAGGTCAGGCGGGCCACACAGCAGTCTACTGTAATATGGAAGGGGTGTAGATTTCCTAGAAATCTACAAAAATAAAATTCCTAGAATTAATAAGGTTACAGGATGTAATATCAATATATAAAAATTGTTTGTTCCTATGTACTACAAATGAACATGTAAGGACTGAAAATTAAAACCTATTATCAATTACAATCACTCAAAAGAAATAGTTGGGTATACATCTCACAAAAAACGCACTTGTATGGTGAAAACAAAACCAAAAAAAGACTGATCAAAGGAATCAAAGTTAAATAAACGGACATATTGTATATATAACTTCTTCAGGGTTGCAAACTGCTGACTTCTTATTGAATCCTCACATGGCAGAAACAGCTTTCTAGCTTCCTGGCCCCTTCGGACAGCACTACTCCCATTCATGAGGGCTGCACCCTCAGGACCCAATTACCTCCTAAAGGCCCCACCCTCAAATACCATCACATTGGGATTAGGGTTTAAACATAAGCTGGTGGGTTGGGGGTCTCAAACACTGAATTCACTGCGTGCATACATACAAAACCACTTATACCTACTTCAATCATAAAGAATTTGTGCATTTATCTGAAGAAGGATGATGATTTACAGATTAGTTTATATGCATTGTCCTTCTTCACATTTGGAACTTTTCTTCTACCCCCAGGCCTGGCTTTCTGGGTATTTGGCAGGGAATCACCTTCTAATGGACCACCTTTCTGTGACATACACAGCATTGAATACGAGGTTTTACTAAAAGGAAAATAAAGATGGGGGAGAGAGGAAATCATTGTCTCATTAAGCAGATGATAATTGCAATTATTCACCAAGAATTATGAATCACAAATGAGGATTGCAAAGTCAATTGGGAAACAATTTGGCTATAAATACTCTTATTAAACAGCCTAATGAAATCCGCTTTGCTTTAGAAACTTCCACTCTTGTTTTCATCAAGTGTTTTGCAGAAGTGCAAATCTTGATAAATTATTCCTGTCTCCTGCAATGCAGGAAAAAGGAGCAATGTACTACAATAATCATATTGATGGTTGCAAGATCTTCTGATGGTGATAATATCACCTACAGTTCAATCGTACAGGGTTTTTAGTTTTCTCGCTCCACACCATTATTTCATGTGGTCTCACAACACCATGTAATATCAGTCAAGGACAATACTCCACTGCAAATGTACAGCAAAGGGAAATGTAGTCTAGAAAGGCAATGATTACCCTGAGGTCATACAGTCAGTTGCTGGAGTAGAATCTGGGTTTGCTTATTTCATCCAAATCTTGCCCCTGAATCACAATACCTCCACCATCAATTTCAATGCCTTTAGTTTCACATAACTGAATATTGAACTCAAATTGACTTCAACATTAACAGAATTTACTGATTTATGTAAATAATAATTTCAAATGTAGGTAGGTAGATATGACAATTGGTTTGATCTAGTAGTTCAGAAATGTCACCTGATTTTTTTTCCCTCTTCACTCATTTTCTGCAGTGCCCTCCCCCTTTGCTGTCTTAAGAACCACTCACACTGTCACAGCATAACTCTCAGCAGCTTCTCAGAGAGAAAGATAGTGGCAGGGAGGGAGAAGGAGACCCCGTTACAAACATAAGCATGGACTTAATTCTAATGGGCCAATGTAATTTAATTGCCCTTGCCAGATCCAAACTCTATGACTCAAGCAATAGCATGTACTGATGGAGTTCAGCCAGTGTTTATGTCCATTTCTTTACCTATTACCATGGCAGAGAGTTGAGTCAATGCTGATTACAGAACACTCACAGCCTGGTTCTGGAGTCAGCATAGAGTCAATTGTACCCAAGTTCAAACCACATAGATGTTACACAATGATGTAGGGAGAGCATTCCCCAAAAGAAAATCTCAGTGATATTAGAAAATGCAAGTGGGTGGAAACATGAGCTGCAAAGGGAAGGAATGAATGTCTGCTTTGCTTCCAAATGTACCACTCATTGGACAAAAATGAGCAGAGCCTGGAGGCTAATTTACGTGTATCTAGACCATGGAAGATGCAGGCTAGAGCTGGGGATTAAGAGGGCTATAAATTGTCCATTAGTTCTCATATAAACTCAAGATTTGAAATGGGATAGAGAATGGGAATTTAGGCAAGAAGTAGTTTCAAATAAATCTATGAGGCCTGTGATACATCATCAGTGATCATCCATGTTTTACCTACACCCACTTCCTCCTTCTTTTGCTCCATTTTTGTGCCTCATAGCTTTCCCCTAATATTAGGTTGTGTTCATAGTTACAGTGCTCACTGACTATTGAACTTATCCAAAGCCATCTGGCTACAACCCCAGCTGTGTGATCTTATAAAAATGATTTGACTTCTCTGGGCCTCATTTTCCTCTTTGATCAAATTAGTGGTTTTCTAAAGTTAGTTATAAAACACTTCATCATCTCTAAGGTCCCTTCCAGTTTTAATTTTCCAGTAACCTCCCTGCTCTCAAAATGGGTTCATGTAGCTGGAACACTGTATTTGGTTCTGCATGTATTAGGGAGAAATGCAAGAAGACTTGGGCTAGATACCTGATCTTCCCCACTTTATCATACATTAGACCCACTTGCTTGGCTGGGGGGAAATTCAAAGACTCTTTGTGCTTTCAAATTGACTGTGGTCTTCCTATTTCCATCTGCTGGCAGGAGGAAGATTACTTAGAAGTAGGCTCCCACTTTCTTATTTTCTTCTAGGAGTTTTGTTTTCACGGTAACATTTGGTAGCCGAACCTAACCATAGCTGCTGTTTTAACTGAAACTGCTTCAGGAATGATATCTGATGTTTAGTTTCAAAAATTTTTGGATTAACAATGAACTCATCACCTCCAACTTCGCATCTAATAATCCTCCGATAAATACGATTTGTATTTCTGTCCATGTAATGTTTGCAGTAGATTCCTAAAAGTGGGATCAGCAAGTCAAAGACAAAACAGAAATGTTATTTTGCTAGATGTCGCCAAATTTCTGACCATAGGTATTTTATCACTTTGTATTCTCAGCAGCAAAGTATGAGAGTCCCTGTTTCCCCACAGCCTCGAAAACAGTATGCTAAAAAAACTTTGGAATTCTGATCAAAAGGCAAGAAATTGCATGGCACTGAAGTTTTAATTTGCCTTTCCCTTATGCAAGCGAGGGTGAACATTGCTTCCTATGATTAAGAGTCATTTATACTTTTTTCCTATAAATTCTATTCAGTTCTATAACCTGTCATGCTATGGTGTAGTTGAGCTTTTTCTTCTTTTTAGAAGGTCTTTAAATATTAACTTTTGTCTGTGACAAATGTGCACATTTTTTCCCCAGCATGCCATTTGTCCTTCTGCTTTAATTATAGTGTATTTTTCTTGGAGATACTTTTTTTCATTATGATGAAATCAAATTTACATCTATTTGTTCAAAGAATATTTTAAATAAGGTGCTGAGGGAATGTTTCTCTTCAGAGGATATAGGATATATTAAATCTGAGAAACTAGAAGGTAGAGTGACAAGGCATCCAGGTTTACCCAGGACCAAGGGGTTTCTTGGGAATGAGACTTTGAGTGCTAATGTCATGGTAGCCCCAGGCAAACCAAGGGTGAGTTGGTCACTCTATCCAAAAGTCAAGATAAGTTTTCCACCTGGGGAGGCCAGGAAAGAGTATTTGTGATTCAATGAACATCAAGAACAAAGCTTTAAAGCAGAAAAAAAAAAAACCCTAATATTTCCTAAGAATTTCCATAGGGCTACTGGAGAAGGAGCATAGCAGAGGGAGAGGACGGTAGCCTAATGAAAGGATTAGATGGAAGGGTCTGATCATGAAAGATCATTACACCACGGGCAAAGCAGGCATAACTTGCATTTATTCTAGAAGCTTTGGGATGTTACTGACAGGCTTTCATACAAGAGTGGCATGATCCATTCATGCCATTTGGAACTGGTTCATCTGCCATTGATTGAGTGTTGGCTTTTGGTTTAGTTTTTAATCTTTGCATTCCAATCTCTCTCTTGGAGGACCTGCGTGAGCTGTACTGAATCTTTTCCTCCTCACTTCAACAGACATGGGATCTCCCGCCAGGGTCTGCACAAAGAGTGATGACAAACTCTTGCTGGATAAACAAGCGGCAGGAGAATTGTCAAGTGGCCCATGTTCCCCTCATATCAATCCTATGAAGTGCCTTCTCCAGGGAAACAATGGATGGGAAAGCTTTTAAAGGCCAGAAAAGCCCTCTAATGTAATAGAGTGCCTTTAAATTTACAGCACCTCTGTTTTCCTGTGTCTCTTTTCTTAAGGCTCAAGGGGAAGTATTTTTAAGTTTACCTGATAACTAGATAGTTCTCATTTAATTGAACATTGTGAACTTTAAATATAAAAATAGAATGGTTTAATTATCCTTTTTCCATTCCTGTGTTCAAACATATTCTGTCAGACCACTCTTTTTGATCCCTTAACAATATATTAGGTATATTCTGTGGCTTTACAATCACTTTAGGTCATTAGAAAATGTGCTCAGCCCAGATGGATTTAAGACTCCAGTCTCGCATAGGATTCAAATACCAACTCCTCCTTCCCCGCAACAGCCCCACTGCGGGGCATGTGGGAAGCAAGTGGGATGTGTGGTTCATATCTTAGACCCTCACCTTCCAACACCTTGGAGGGGCACGGGGCTACATGGTCTGGTTCTCTGGTTCTGGAATAGCTCTTCTCTTCCTCTCTCCTCACACCTGTGTCAAGCCCCTGCCTGTAGAGGCAGTAGGAAAGAAGGGAGAGTGTCAGTGGCAGGAAGGTACCTATGGTCTTACTCTGAGCTCTGAGTCAGGCTAATTCCATTTATTGCTGATGCTACATCCACCCATATGGTGATTTTCTGCGAACACAGCAGTGGTTTTCATGAGGTGGGAACTGAGTTTTACTTGGCCCCTCCCTTGCTGAGGACTCCGAGAGTAAGAGCTCTATCACCTTATAGCCCTGAGATTTCCACACACCTGGTCCTCTCTCTCTCAGAAGTCACATCACTTAGGTTTCCCTCCGGAGAACAACTCCTCTTCCATCGTCGTGCGGCACCTGTGGGGTTGGCTTGAATTTGGTAGGTTTTGCTCTACCTCTGCTCTAGGACTGAGACCTGATCGATTCAAGGTCATCCGTAATTTAACTCTTTGCCATGAGAATTAGGTTGGGTGTGAGTCCCTATCCCCTTCTTTCTAAGCGCGTTACCAAATGATTCCACCTCTTGCCGATCCAAGCAATTCTGCCTTCAAATATCTCCAGGTGAGAAGCAGTTCCTTCTCTCTTTGAGAACTTTTCCCAACTCTAGGGAACAAGGGTCAGCCTCCCGCAGGAACCTGAACCGCATTCCTGCTCCTTCCCAGCGCCTGCAGACTCTGCCCCTGAACATCGAGGGCAGGAGGGGCGGGAGGCCAGTGCGCCCTTGGGGTGGGTGCCCCAAGCTCTGCTCCTCTGTGGGGTTTGGAGCCCCTCTCACTTGGCTTTGATAAATAGAAATATCCCCACCCTTTATGGCGAACAATAGTACTGTAGATTCTCTCTCCCCTTTTTCATTCAGAGACAGGTACGATGAAAAAGACAGGAGAAGGAACTAGGGCACAAAGGGATGGGGTGAAATGAGACACTAATGGAGACGCTGCTAGTCCATATGGCCCCGTCTCCTGAATCAGAGCAAGGCATTTCCCCTCCGGGAGGGTGGAGCCCGTGTGCGCACAGCTGGGCTAGCGGGGTGCAGGCTGGATTGCAGTCCTCATTAGCCTCTTGGCTGTGCACATGTGAATGATGAACAACCTCGACAAAACAAGTACGGGCTGTGGTCCCGACACTTGCAGTGATAATGGAGATAGCAGGGCTGGTTTGGCTACTGCTTAATAAATACTGAAGAAGGGGGTCTGGCCTCAACTGGTATTTGCTCTGTGTCAGCTCTGTCCTGAAAATAAAAGGCCAAACAAAATTACCACCCAACTTCCTTCTGAATAAGTATAATTAAATTCTGCTGGATGTTGTGCACAGTGACTTGTACTGCTGCTGGAAAAATTGTTGTAAAATCATATCCAAGGGTGATTTGAAAGAGAAGCTATTGCTTCTAATGATTGAGAGGAACTAGGCACTTAAGAAAACTAAACTATACTTTAAAGTTAAGTCACATTATCTTCATGTAACATACTCAAAACAGTAGGAACATATTTCAATTAAAAGAACAAAACTCCAGAACCAAATATGAAAGGCATTAAGAAAATCATGAAAAGAAAGTATAGCTAGCCTTAAGCCTAATGAGAATTGGGATATAGCCAAAATTCTCTTAGTATTTTTTTTTGTTCCTTTAAAAGAGTTTTTTTTTTCTTTTTCTTTTAAAAGAGCACAGATGGAAAGTTATTTGTAGTCCTTAATTCAGGACACTATCATTATTGGTTTCTCCATTGTTTACTTGTTTACTTATTTATTCTTCACATGTGTCTCCATATTAAGTAACATTCTTCTCCCAGCCACAGGCCACTATTTTAACAGATTCTAAAAATATCTGTGAATCTCTACATATTCTTATAGATGATAGGCATTTGGGAGGTATTTTTAAGCTTTTAATTTGAATTATTTTTGAAATATTCTATTCTATTTATATAATTTTTATATTTTTCATTTTATATGTATTTAAAATGTTTAATATATTATAGAATTCTATTACCAGTTTTTTATGCTTAGCACTGTCTTTAAGATAATCCATTTTTATTATGTACGCGTGATTGTGTGTGTGTGATTTTTCTTCTACTTGCAAGTAGAAGCACAATACTCCACACTATGATGGCCCTGTCCTTAAAGAATGGGTTTCCTCCAGCTCTACATATTCGGGTCCATGTCTCCTTATGAACCTGCATAAGACCTGGATTGCTGTGTCATAGGGTTCCGCACACTTAATTTGACTAAGTACTACCATGATGCTCTCTAGAATGGCCACACTGTGCTATGCTCTCACCCCAGTGAAATATGGGCTCTCTCCTTTGCCAACAAAATCACCTTTATAACTGGCTTGCCTCACCTCTGTCAAGGGGACATGCAGAAGACTGAAGCTACTTAATGAATCTACTTACATGCATATTCCCTGTGATCAGAGAGAAGAAACTGGGATGGAGATGGCTGTAGGTGTGTGGATGGATACAGTGGGGATATCATAACTATCAATGAAGCTATTGCAAATTGAACTGGCAAAATAGATGGTAATTCGACAGCATGAAGAGAGCTCCATGGCCTTACACTCTCTTTTTCTTTTAACATTAAGTTTATGGCTTAACATTTAGAGAAAAAAATTCTCAAATGACTATGGAAAAGAACACTTTTATAATAACACCAAAAAAGAAATCCCTCTGGAAAATGTGTTTTATATTTCTTGCATATATATAAATTTAAAATTTTTTATTATTATGGTAAGAAAACATAGGAGATCTACCCTCTTAACAATAGTGCATCATACACTTAAAAATTGATTACCTGTAAGCACAGCGTTGTACAGCAGCTCTCTAGAACTTTCTCATCTCACATGACTAAAATTTTATACCCAGTGAACAGTAACTCCCCGTTTCCCACCACCCTAATCCTTAGCAACCACCATTCCACTTTGTACCTCTCTTACTCTTTTTTTAAAAACTCTTTTCTGATTATCACGGATATGTATACACAGACTTCTTAATCTCAAAATCACTTTTGAATTTATAATTGAAGTTATGGTGATGATTATAAATCCCTGCAAATACAAATTTATTATAGGAAATTTAGAAACAAAAAATAAAGGAGACTTATGCCACTCGTGTCACAGCCTGATATCTCCCTTGATCCAAGAATAGAAACATCATGAATTCTTAACCTACATTCCAGTAATCCAGCTCAAATATTTGTTATTGAGATGGAATTTTTTTGCTTTTTTTCTAGGGAGAATATAATTTAAAATGTAAGATCAGGGAATCATGAGAGGTCTTGCAGAGGAATCTTTAAATTTTACCTTATAGCATTGTTAGAAAACAGTTATTACAGAGGGGCAGGGGGCAATTGAAAGAAACTACAAGGGCTTATATATTTTCCCTTTGGCATTAAAAAGGGAAGAGGGATGTCAGCTAGTTTTAGTTTGAACTCCTCATGGAAAAAAACTAAATTATTTGTTTGTTTGCTTGCTTTAAAGATTTTATTTATTTGTCAGAGAGAGAATGAGTGCGTGCGTGTGCACACACGGGAGTTGAAAAGTTGGGGACAGGGAGCAGAGGGAGAAGCAGGCTCCCTGCTGAGTGAGGAGCCCAATGTGGGACTAGATCCCAGGACTCTGGGATCAGGACCTGAGCTGCAGGAAGATGCTTAATCAACTGAGCCACCCAGGCATCACAAAAACTAAATTATTTGAACAACAACAGCAAAAATTTGTTTTAGCTTTTTGAAGTCAGAGATTTACCAAGAATGTGAGAATTTTTAGGGCCAGAATTCCGGAAAGCAGGGAAACCTAAAATAGTGAACCCGACATTTGGTACCGTTTCTCCCTTTGGTTTGAAAACAGCAACTGTGAAGCTAAAAATCTGAGCATACAATAGGAGCTACAAAGATTGGCAGTCACATAGATGCGGATGTAAAAAGCCATCAAAAGGAGGGGTTCTTGCTCACAAATGAGACTAACTGGGCACTTAAAAAACTGTGTTGTAAACCTAAGTGTGAACTAGATACCAGCTGGCTCCTACAAGGACTGAAGGTTAGCTTTGAATCACCTCAAATCCTGATTAAGAGACCTCCCCTAGCAAAAGTCCTCCTTAGACTTTCGTCTCTAAATTGTGTAATGCAAAATGTCTAGCATCCAGTAAGAAAGCAACAAAGAGTATCAGTGAGAGTCCAGTCAGGAAGCAGAAACCATACAATGTATGTCAATGGAAGTGATTTCCTAGAAAATTGAAGAACTGAAAGGCAAAAGGTAGAACACTAAAATATCACAAGGTAGCAAATGCAGAAGCAGATACCTTATTTACAACTGGAAGAACAAGAGAAAGCAGGTAGAAATATTTCAGGGAAGCTTGGAAGAAAGGTCTCTTAGAGATAAAAATTAGGATATTAAGAAGGGATTGATGCTTGGCCAGTGGTTTCTTATATCTTGCAGGAGGAATCTTGTGGGGCTGAGACCCAGACTTCTCCGGTGGCAATCCTGCCTGGCTGGTGCTGGACTCTCTGAGCAGTCATTTTAAGTCTGGTTCTTTGCTTGTCTGAAGAACTGGAAACTGGATTCCATTGCTGCTACTTAAACAAACACCTGTTCTGGGGTGAAGAATCGTTGGGAAGATGATAGTGACAGAAACAGGGAGCAGACAGGAAGCAAACTTGGAAGAGAAAGTCCCTTCTTCTCCCTCCAACCTTCCAATCTCCCTCTAGTGCCTTTATGGGCAAAGTCTCATGGAAGTCAGCAGGCAAGTCAGAAATGTTTTTGACAGCTTCCCACCCTCAGAGTAGAGTATACAACGGTGGGTTTGAGGCTGAGAAGAAATAGCTCTGTAACTGTCATAGAAAGAACATAAAAGAGTATGATGGACCAAGAGAGAGTGAAAAGCAGACTATACAATAGAATCAGAGGGGATCCAGATATTGCAGTTGTCAAACAATTATTTTCAAATAATGTGATTAATAATATGCTCAAGAAGTGAAATGACAAGATGGAGAGAATTCTGGCCAAGAACTGGCAACTATAAAACCAAAGCAAACTTGGGGCGCCTGGGTAGCACAGTCGTTAGGCGTCTGCCTTTGGCTCAGGGTGTGATCCTGGCGTTCCAGGATCGAGTCCCACATCGGGCTTCTCCGCTGGGAGACTGCTTCTTCCTCTCCCACTCCTCTGCTGCGTTTCCTCTCTCGCTGGCTGTCTCTCTGTCACATACATACATACATACCAAAGCAAATGGAACTAAAAAGCATAATAACTGAAATTAAGAACTCAATGAAAGTTCAACTTGTGATTAGCAAATAGAAGGATATAAAAGACCTTCACTTCCATCAAACTGTCAAGAAATAACAAGGAAAAAAATCACATTTTTCTTTAAAGCCATTGAGACCTGAGGACAAAAAATCATCTAGAAAATTGAACTCCAGAGTGACAAACCCTTCTTAGTATTACCCAAGTGGTAGGTTCTTTCCCCACTCAATATTATTCACCAAATAGCCAAATGACAAAACGGTATCTGATGGCAAGCAGGTAATTTATCCAGTGGCTAGAGAATGGAGAAGGGGAACTCATGCTGTAAAGTCACCGGCTCTCCATTAGGTCTCATGGTCAGGGTTTTATGGAGTTAGGGTAATTAAGAGGCTAGTAAGCAAGCTGATGTCAGGGTTTTTCAGGGAATGTGGAGGAGGTTTCTTCGAAGTAAGGTACCACCTTTTTTTCTTCCCTTAAAGGAGCACAGTCAGATATGTCATGGGCTGGTAGGTGTGTGTTTTGTTTTGTTTTGTTTTTTCATTACGACAATTAGATGTAACAATCTTGAGCTCATCTGGAGGGTTGGCACAGTGTCTGAACTGGATCAAGTGGGTCAAAAACTGGGTCAGGAGGGCTTATTTGGTGCTTGGGTCTTCTGACATCTGGTCTTATTTTCTGGTAGTAAGCAGCACCGCTAAGCAGGGCTAGAAAACTAGGTTAACGTGGCTTATTTGGAGCTTGTTGGCGAGTCCCCAGTGATACTAGGTAAGTAATACAAAAAAGAGTTTCATGCTTAGGGTTGGTTGCTAATGTCGGGAGAGGTTAAGGGCAGGTAAGTCTATAACCAATGGAACATTTTTTTTTAAGATGTTATTTATTTATTTATTTATTTATTTACTTATTTATTTAGCACAAGTTGGGGGAGGGGAAATGGTGAGGAGAGAAAGAATCTCCAGCAGCCCCAATGTGGGGCTCAATCCCATAACCCTGAGATCATGACCTGAGCCAAAATTAAGAGTCATATGCTTAACCAACTAAGCCACCCAGGCACCCTCCAACTGAACTTTTAATAAACATGTATGTGTATTAGCCTGTAGAATTTGAATCAAATGCAAAAGTGATTCTGTCAAGTAATTCTCTACAAGGAAACTTTTCAGGGGTACGCAGATGAAAAGTAGAAGTTGATCTTTTAATTTTCCAGTCAGAGTTTCAGATTCTCATAATCTCAAAGTCTTGCTGCCATGTGGATTTATACTCACATAACCTTAGAATCTCATGGTTCTGTAGTCCCACATTCCACAGTATTACAATATTAAAGTTTCCAGGAATCATAGTCTTATGGTCTCACAATCTCCAAGGTTTGCAAACTCACGGTCTCAAAATCAAATGTCCCAAAGACCCTAAGGTCTAGACATCTAAAAATCTAGCAGTTTCACAGTTTTGAAGTCTATCAAACTTGAAATCTCACAGTCCTAAGATCTAGAAAATTTGGAGTCTTTTGTCCCAAGGCCCTTCTAGAAGAAGTATGAAACACATTTAAAGCACTTTATCCCCGGATAAAATTGGTCCAATAAAAAATGTAACCAAACCTCATTCAAATTCAATGATTTGTAAGACTAACATTATCAGTCTATGATAGTGCAAGAAGTTGAGAGTTGGACTAATAAATAAAAAAGATATTTTTAGACTCACAATGCTCGACCTCTAAGACCTTGCAATGGCTACTGAATGTTGAATGTAAAAGTTAAAAACAATACAAATCTATCAGGGAGCTGATAACATACGGAATTTAAGTATATGAAAACAAGAGCATGAGCTATAGGAGCACTGTTGCAGTATTGTAATATCGTTTGCATATTATCTAAAGATAGGCTGAGAAAAAAAAATATATATATATATAAACTCCAAAGGAACCACTAAAAATTAACCAAACTGTAGAGTCGAAATGTTAATACACGAGATAAACTGGAATTCAAAAAGCACACACAGCCAAAAATTAACAGAGAAGATACACAAAATACAAATAGGACAAATAGAAAATGAGTAACAAAATGGTAAACTTGCACATAATCATATCAATAATTATATTAAATGCAAAGAGACTAAATATTTTATGTGAAAGGCAGAGATTATAAGACTGGAAGAAAAGACCAACTATAAAGGCAAAGATTCTTAGACTGCATAAAAAAGCAAATATACATAAAATATGATAGAAGTTGAAAGTAAACAAAAGTAACACATAAACCCTGAAAGTACTAAGCATAATTATTTGGATATTCTTCATTAAAAAGTATTACCAGAGATAAAATGGGACATTTCAGAAAGACGGAAGTGTCAATTGATCAAGAAGGCATAACCAATCAAAGTGTGTATACATCTAATGGAGCTCTAAATACAAAAGGTAAAAGTTGCCAAACCAACAGAAGAAATAAGCAAATCTATGTGGTAAATAGAGCTGTAATAGCTTTTCCTCTATAATTGATAGAATAATAATTCAGTGAGAATATTGAAGTGTTGAACAACCCCATCAACTAAAATGAGCTAATTGGCATTCATAGATTACTACACCTAACTCTTGAAAAATAAACATTCTTTTTACATGGACATGAAATATTCACTTATAAAGACCAATAAAAGAGCCATAAAACAAGCCTTAAAATTTTTCAATGGATTGAACTGTAATACTGAATATTGACTACAGTGAAATTAAATTAAAACCCAAGAACAAAAAGATCTCTGGAATATCTCCAAAACTGGAACAAAGCAACGCACTCATACAGGGTCCATGAATGAAAGAAGAAATAAAAAAAGAAAATTAGAAAGTGTTTTGGACTGAATGCTGACAACACAATATATCAAAATTTATCAGATGCATTTGTAATAGTTCTTAGAGGAAAATTAGAGTTGTGATGATTATATGAGAAAATAGGAAAGAGCTACATTGAGTGATCTAAACTTCTTAAGTTGGGGGAACAAGGAAGAACAATTTAAACCTAAAATGAATAAATTAAAGGAAATACATTTTAGAGCAGAAATCAATGATATGAGAGACAACACCAGATAAAATTAAAAAGCCAAGTTGTTTTTGTAAGAAGATGAGTAAAATTGATATTCTGTAGCTAATTTGGTCAACAAAAAATAGAAAACATGAGTTAGTAAAAACCAGGAATAAAAGATACATCACTACCCATTTTATAGCTATTTAAAGGAAAATAAAGTAATATTAAGAGCAGCATTATGCCAATAAGTTTGACAACTCAGATGAAATTAGAAAATGTCTTTCTTAAAAGCAACTTGATTGACATATGACTTATACACACAAAAAAATGGCACATCTTAAATACACATGATTTGATGAGTTTGGACATACACAAACATGCGAAACTATCTTTACAATGAAGGTAACAGACATATCCACCACTAAAAGTTTTCTTGTGCTACCTTGGGTTTTGTTTGTCTGTTTGTTCTTGTTGTTTTGTTTAAGAATACAACACGATGTTTTCTCTTTAAAAGCGTGTTAGGTACACGACACAGTAATTTTAAGTACACATGCTGTACAAGAGATCTCTAGAATTACTCATCTTGCATAACTGAAACTTTGTATCCATAGTGTATGGATTTTTGGCATATTTTGCTTAGATTGTCAGGCATTTTTATAAGGTTTTATGCCTCCTAATGTATTGACAGAAATGCTGAAACAGTAAACAAGTTTATTCATTTTTGTTTACAATCTCTCTTTTATTCCTATGGCCACATGTAAGTTGTGGCTCAAGAAAGCATTCAATAAAGATTTGAACTAGGTACCAAGTATTGAAATAGAAAGATATTTACATTTGTAGACTGGTCATAAGGGACATAGGGAAAGAGAGGTGACATTTTTGAGGACCCAAAAACATCTGGCAATGGGCAAGATCACTATGTCCATCATGTGTTTTGGAGTTTTACAAGGATTGAATGGCAACTTATTACTCACATCTGAAGTCAGAGAAGAGAGTAGAAATAGTACCAGTGCTGTACTGTGGTACCAGTACCACATTGTAAAATACTTTGTAACTGCATCATGTTTTCCTTTCTTCCTCTAATGGTAGAAGGCTAACAGCTTGGTAAAAAGGGTATTGGGATTTCCCTTCATTTGCGTACCAATCCCTGCATAGATTGATGATGTAACCTCTCTCTACCTCTATTTCCCCCTCTATAAGACAATTACATTATAAAGTGACAGGAAAAATTGATATGACATATATAAAGTGCTTTTTTCACGGTGCTTGGCATCTAAAATATGCTCAAAATATGCTATGGAGAAGTAGTAGTATTAGAATAGTACTGGTATACCAGGTAAAGCAGCAGAGGACAGGAATAGTGTGATCTCTAGCAAAGCATGGGGCCCTCTCATGACATTGGTTTCCAAACAGGTGAAGAGAACGTCTGGCTTTGACTTCTTAAAGGTCCACCCAGTGCTAAAGCTATGCAATGCTACAGCTTATATAATGCATATTTTTACACCAAGGTGTGCACATATATACATCACTGGTCTTTATCTGAAACAATACAACGTACATTTCTGTTTTCCATTTTCACATATTTGATTGTCTTCATTGTACCTTGTTACTGGATCAGCACGGTAAAATTTTAATAAAAAAAGATGCATATTAGAAGAGACATGGTTGATTATCTATCTATAATCTATCTACATACAATCATCATCTATCTACACAATGTGTAATCATTAATCAACTGTATTTGCTTTGTCATGTAGTTTGCAAACTCAATCTCATTAAAATTGTCCACAGTACTTTCCAATGTACATTCCTACAAAATTTCACGTTTAAATCCAATAAGTTCTATGGGTTCCCAATAGCTTTGTGCAATTAGAACTTAGTTGTATTTTGCAGGGAAGATGGCAAAGTAGGAGGATCCTAGGCTCATCTTGTCCCATAGATACACCGAGATAACACCCTAGATGATCTAAAGAATGGCTGAACAGAATCTTTCAGAGATTTTTTTCTCAGAGAAGAGGCCACATGAAAGAGGGTAGGAAGGGTGGAGACATGGCCGGGCACCAAACTGAACTGTGAGGCTGTTTATGGGAAGGAGGGACACCAGGGGCATAAAGAAGAGAGAGGAGCAGACCCCACACCAGGCACACCAGTCATTCTAGGCATGGAAGACCCATAAAGGGAAAATAAAACCCCATAATATTTGGCTTTGAAAACCAAAGGGGTCAATTTTGCAAGTTCTTACAATCAGTGGAGCTTAACACCTGGAACTTTAAAAATCAGCAAGCTCAGCTCTGGGAGAGCCAGGAGGGTGAGAAAACTGAGTCCCTGTCCTTAAAGGGACAGCACAACAAAAGAATCCCACTGGGATACAGCATAGAAGCAGCAGTTTGAAAAACACCTGGGGTATACAGGAAGAAGATTTATTTACTAATCTCAGAGTGTGTGCTGGAGGAGCAGATATCTTTGGGAGACTTTTCCAAGAACGAAGGAGCTGTCAGTTACCATTTCCCTCTCCTACCCCCTGGCCTAGATATACAGACACCTCCTGGAACTAGCAGGCAGTACAAACACTCTCCACCTTGCTAACAGCACAAACCCGCTGCTACACATTTCTACAAATCTACCCTCTCCATCCAGGCCTGGGCAGAAGTTTTCCCAGGCAACCACAGATCTCCTCCTGCAGCTCCCTGCTGTGGACCTTGCTGGCAGAGCATGCCCCAACCCCACATTCTCCTGTGAATCTGCCCCCTCTAACATATCCTTCGTAGGAGTTCATCCAAAGTGGCACCACAAGCCTGGCAGTGTGTAAGTAGTGCTGAAAGAGGCCAAAACCACTTCAAAGTGACCGCTGCCCCAGGGAGAGTGCAAGATAACCACACACACACACACACACACACACACACACACACACACACCTAACTGCAGCCCCCGCAGGGGGCTGGGGGCAGACACCTGATATGAAAGCTTCTCAGGGGACAATTCAGGGAGATAACCCTGCAGTTTGGAGCTACTGCATCTTGGGCAACCATTGGTTTGACTCACCTCAAGCAAAAGGTGGCCCCAGACTGGTCCACTAACACCACAGGGACCAAACCCTGCCCACAACAGGCAAAGAGAGTTATTGCAGACAACTGGACTGAAGGTAAAAATGGCTCAGCCATAACAGTAGGGTGTACTCAACACACATAGAAAGACATACCTTCAAGAGCAGGAGATGTAACTGACTTCCCTAAGACACAGAAACAGACATAGAGAGTTTTACAATATGATGAGACAGAGGAATATGTCCCAAAGGAAAGAACAGGACAAAATCATAGCTAAAGAGCTAAATGAAATGGAGATAAGTAGTATGCCTGATAGAGAATGTAAAGTAATGATAATAATGACACTCAATGGGCTTCAAAAAAATAATGGAGGACCTCAATGAAACCCTCAACAAAGAGATAGAAAACATAAAGAACCAGAGATGAAGAACTCAACAACTGAAATTAAAAATACATGAGAGGGAATAAATAGTAGACTCAAGGAAGCAGAATAGATAAATGACCTGGAGAACAGAACAATGGAAATCAATCAAGCTGAACAGGAGAGAGAAAAACAAATAATAAAGAATGAAAATAGATTAAGGGAACTCAGTGACACCATCCAGCTTCATAACATTCACATTATAGAGATTCCAGAAGATGAAGAGAGAGAAAATGGGGCAGAAAATTTATTTGAAAAATAGCTGAAAATGTCCTGAATCTGGGGAAGGAAACAGAAATCCAGATCTAGGAGGCAAAGAGAACTCAAGCCATGGAGGTCCACACCAAGACACATAGTAATTAAAATGGAAAAAAAAAGTAGTGATAAAGAGAGAATTTTAAAAGCAGCAAAAGAAAACAAAACACTTACATACAAGGGAAACCCTCTAAGGCTGTCAGCTGATTTCTCAGCAGAAATTTTTCAGGCCAGAAGAGAATGGCATGATACCTTAAAAGTGTTGGGGGGAAAAATCAACCAACCAACCAACAACCAAACAAACAAAACTCCACAAAAAACAAATAAACAAACAAACAAAAAACCTGCACCAAGAATATTCTATCCAGCAAGGTTATCATTTAGAATAGAAAGAGAGATAGAGTTTCCCTGATATATCCCTGAATGTATCACCACTAAACCAGTCTTACAAGAAATGTTAAAAAGGGCTCTTTGAGTGGAAAGTAAAGACCATAAGCAGGAGTGAGAAAAATAGGAAGCACAAAAGCAAGAAAACTAAATATACTTATAAAAATCAGACAAGGGATTCATAGAATAAAAGGATGTAAGATATGACACCATATACCTAAAATGTGATGGGGAGAGGCATAAAAATTGAATGCTTTTAGAATGGGTTCAAACTTAAGTGGCCATCAACTTAATATAGACTGCTATATGCATAAGCTATTATGTATAGACCTAATGATAACCTCAAATCAAAAATCAGTAATAGATATACAAAAAATAGAGAAAGGAATCCAAGCATGTCACTAAAGAAAACCAGCAAACTGTGAGAGGAGAGAGCAAGAGAAGAAAGGATCAGAGAAGAACTATAAATATAGCCATAAACCAAGTAACAAAGGGCAATAAATGCATACCTATCAATAATTACTTTGACTATAAATGGACTAAAATCTCTAATAAAAAGACATAGGATGACAAAATAGATTAAAAAGCAAGATACAGCAACTTCTTTCATGACACATCTCCAAAGGCAAGAGAAACAAAAGAAAAAAATGAACTTTTGGGACTTCATCAAGATAAAAAGCTCCTGCACAACAAAGGAAACAGTCAAAAAAACTAAGAGGCAGCCCAAGGAATGGGAGAAGATATTTGCAAATGACACTACAGATAAAAGACTGGTACCAAGATCTATAAAGTACTTCTCAAACTCAATACACAAGAAACAAATAGTCAAATCAAAAAATGGGCAGAAGATATGAACAGACACTTTTCCAAAGAAGACATACAAATGGCTAACAGACACATGAAAAAATGTTCAAAATCATTAGCCATCAGGGAAATTCAAATCAAAACCACCTTGAGATACCACCTTACAACCAGTTAGAATGGCAAAAATCAACAAGACAGGAAACAACAAATGTTGGAGAGGATGTGGAGAAAGGGGATCTCTCTTACACTGTTGGTGGGAATGCAAGTTGGTACAGCCACTATGGAAAACAGTATGGAGGTCCCTCAAAAAGTTGAAAATAGAACTACCCTATGACCAAGCAATTGTACTACTGGGTATTTACCCCAAAGATACAGATGTAGTGAAGAGAAGGGCAGCCCATAGGAACCCCAATGTTCATAGCAGCATTGTCCACAATAGTCAAACTGTGGAAGAAGCCAAGATGCCCTTCAACAGACAAATGGATTAAGAAGATGTGGTCCATATATACAATGGAAGATTACTCAGCCATCAGAAAGGATGATTACCCAACATTTGCAGCAACATGGACTAAACTGGAGGAGATTATGCTAAGTGAAATAAGCCAAGCAGAGAAAGACAATTATCACATGGTTTCACTCATTTATGGAACATAAGAAATAGCAGGACGATCGGTAGGAGAAGGAAGGGAAGAAGGAAGGGGGGTAAACAGAAGGGGGAAGGAACCACGAGAGACTATGGACTCTGGGAAACAGACTGAGGGCTTCATAGGGGAGGGGGATGGAGGTTGGGTAGGCCAGTGATGAGTATTAAGGAGGGCACATATTGCATGGAGCACTGGGTGTTATACGCAAACAATGAATCATGGAACACTACATCAAAAACTAAGGATATACTGTATGGTGACTAACATAATAAAAAATTTAAAAATAAATAAATAAATAAATAAAGTGGAGAAAGCTGTAAAAAAAAAGCAAGACACATCTATATGCTACATACAAGAGACTCATTTCAGATATAAAGACATATGTAGATTGAAAGTGAAGGGATGCAAATGTATTTATCATGCACATGGAAATGAAAAGAAATCTAGGGTAGCAATAATTGTTTTGGACAAAATAGACTTTAAAAAGACTGTAACAAGAGACATAGAAGGACACTATACAATCATAAAGGGAACAATCTGACAAAAAGATATAACAATTGTGAATATTTATGTGCCCAAGATGGGAGCACCCAAATAGATAAAGCAGTTAATAACAAACAGAGAGAAAGTAATCACTAGTAATACAATAATAGCAGGGGACTTTAACACCCCACTTACATCAATCATCCAAACAGAAAATCAACAAGGGAACAGTGGCTTTGAATTATAGATTGGACCAGATGGATCTAACAGATATACTCTGAATATTCCATCCTAAAATATTGGAATACACATTCTTTTCAAGTGCAAATGGAACATTCTCCATAATAGCTTACATATTAGGCCACAAAATAAGTTTTAACAAATTCAAAAAAAGTTGAAATTTTACTATACATCTTCTCTGATCACAACATTATGAAATTAGAAATCAAGTACAAGAAAAAATCTGGAAAAAACACAAATAGATGGAGGTTAAATAACATATTACTGAACAATGAATGGGTCAAACAAGAAACCAAAAAGGAGATACATGGAGACAAATGAAAATGAAAACATACTGGTGCAAAATCTTCAGGATGCAGCAAAAGTGTTCTAAAAGGAAATTATAGGGCCGCCTGGGTGGCACAGCCGTTAAGCGCCTGCCTTCAGCTCAGGGCGTGATCCCGGCGTTATGGGATCGAGCCCCACATCAGGCTCCTCCACTATGAGCCTGCTTCTTCCTCTTCCACCCCCTGCTTGTGTTCCCTCTCTCGCTGGCTATCTCTATCTCTGTCAAATAAATAAATAAAATCTTAAAAAAAATAAATAAATGAAAATAAAAGGAAATTATAGCACTACCAACCTAACTCAAAAAGGAAAAAAAAAAAGAAGAAAGAAATCTTACATAAATAACCTAACCTCATACCTAAAGGAGCTAAAAAAAAGAACAAACAAAACTCAAAACAAGTAGAAGGAAGGGAATAGTAAAGATTAGAGCAGAAATAAATAAAATAGAAACAAGAAAAAACCAATAGAAAAGATCAATAAAACCAGATGCCTTTTTGAAAAGATCATAAAATTGGTAAACTCCTAGTCAGATTCATCAAAGAGAGAGAGAGAGGACTCAAAAAAAAAAATCAGAAATGAAATAGGAGAAATAACAGCCAACACCACAGAAATACACATGATTGTAAGAGACTTAAAAAAATTATATGCCAACAAATTGGACAATTTAGGAGAAAGGGATAAATTCCTAGAAACATATAAACTCTCAAAACTGAGTCATGAAGAAAAAGATTTGAACAGACAGATTACCAGCAATGAAATTGAATCAGTAATCAAAAAAATCCCAACAAACAGAAGTATAGGACCAGATGGCTTCACAAGTGAAATCTACCAAACATTTAAAGAAGATTTAATACCTATCCTTCTCAAACTATTCCAAAAAAATAGAAGAGGAAGGGAAACTTCCAAATTCATTCTGCCTGATACCAAAACTAGATAAAGACACCACAACAAAATATTAGCAAACAAAATCCAACAATACATTAAGAAAATCATTTGCCATGATTAAGCGGGATGTTTTCCTGGTATGCAAGAGTGGGTCAATAGTCACAAAACAATTAATATGATATGTCACATCAATAAGAGAAAGGATAAAAGCCATATGATCATTTCAACATATGCTAAAATTTGTACGGAACCAAAAAGCAACCAGAGGTTGCCAAAGCAAACTTGAATAAGAAGAACAAACCTGGGGGCATCATAATCCCAGATTTCAAGATATACTTCAAAATGATAGTAATCAAAACAGTATGGTATTGGCACAAACATAGACACATAGATCAATGAAACAGAGTAGAGAACCCAGAAATGAACCCATGGTTACAAGGTCAATTAATTTTCTTTTTTTAAATATTTTGTTTATTTATTTGACAGAAAGAGAGAGAGCCAGAGAGCACAAGCAGGGGGAATGGCAGAGGGAGAAGGAGAAGCAGACTCCCCATTGAGCAGGGAGCCTGACACGGGGCTCGATCCCAGGACCTTGGGATCATGACCTGAGCTGAAGGCAGATGGTTAACTGACTGAGCCACCCAGGCACCCCAAGGTCAATTAATTTTCAACAAAGAAACGAACATCTAATGGAGAAAAAAAGACAGTATCCTCAACAAATGGTGTTGGGAAAACTAAACAGCTACATATAAAAGAATGAAACTGAATCACTTTTCCACACCAGACACAAAAATAAATTCAAAATGGATTAAAGACCAAAATGTGGGACCTAAAACCATAAAAATCCTAGAAAAGGCACAGGCACTAATTTATCTGACATCAGATGTAGCAACATTTTTCTAAATACATCTCCTTAGGCAAGAGAAACAAAAGTAAAACTATTGAGATTACATCAAAATAAAAAGCTCTGTACAGTGAAGTAAACAGTCAACAAAACTAAAAGGCAATCTACAAAATGGGAGAAGCTTTTGCAAATTACATATCCAATAATGGGCTAGTATCCAAAATATATAAAGAACTTACAAACTCAAAACCCAAAAAATGAATAATCCAATCAAAAAATGGGCAGAAGACACGAACCGACATTTCTCCAAAGAAGACAAGCAGATGGCTAAGAGAAACATGAAAGGATGCTCAACATACCCATCATCAGGGAAATGTAAATCAAAACCACAATGAGATATCACCTCACACCTCACACAGTCAGAATGGCTAAGATAAAAAACACAAGAAACAACAAATGTTGGCAAGGATGTAGAAAAAAAGGAACTCTCATGCACAGTTGGTGAGAATGCTAACTGGAGCAGCTACTGTGGAAAACACTATGGAGGTTCCTCAGAGAATTATAGTTAGCATATGACCCAATAATTCCACTACTTGGTATTTAGCCAAAGGTTACAAAAACACTAATTCAAAAAGATAAAAACACCCCTATATTTATCGCAGCATTATTGACAATAGCCACATTATGGAAGCAGCTAAAGTGTCCATCGATGAATGAATGGATAGGGATACCTGGGTGGCTCAGTTGGTTAAGCGGTGGACTCTTGGTTTTGGCTCAGGTCATGATCTCAGGGTCATGAGATCAAGCCCCGCATCCAGCTCCATGCTCAGCATGGAGTCTGCTTGAGATTCTCGCTCTCCCTCTCCTTTTGCCCCTCCCCCAGCTCACATGCTGTCTAAATAAATAAATAAATAAATCTTTTAAAAGGAATAAACGAATGGATAAAGAAGATGTAGTATATGTATATATATACGTGTGTGTGTGTGTGTATGGAATGCTATTCAGCCAGAAAAAGAATAAAATAAAATCCTGCCATTTGCAACAAGATGGGTGGATCTAAAGGATATAATGCTTAAGTGAAATAAGTCAGAGAAATTCAAATGCCATACGATTTCTCATATATGTGGATTTTATGAAGAAAAACAAATGAAAAACAAAAAATCAAAACAAAACAAAAAACATATTCTCAAATATAGAGAATTGATGGTTAAGAGGAGTGGTGGGTGGGGTGATGGGTGAAACAGGTAAAGAGGACTAAGAGAACATTTATCATGATGAAAACTGAGTAATGCATAGAATTGTGAAATCAAGATATTGTATGCCTAAAACAAATCTATTGAAATAAAATTATATTGGAATTAAAATTATATACCTATATCTATCTATATATAATTAATTATACTGGAATAAAATTATATATATATATAACCATAATCATATTTTAATGAGATATCCAGATCCAAAGATATTCACATATACCATATATCCCCATAGCATTTGTTGGAATTCCACTTCTAAAGGTTATTTAGGAAAGTCTATCAGAATGCAAGTGCCATTAAACAAATGCTATTAAGTCTACTCTGATAAAAATAAATGATTGTAAAACTTCAGCATTTACTCTGAGTTATACATTACTTGTGATGTATATTCCAGATGAAAATAAAAGTCCAGGATTTAAAACACCAACAGTAAGAATGATTAGTCTAATGAAGGAAAAGCATGCTGGCACAAGCTTTAAAAATAAATTTCCTGTGCTCACATCCTGGATTCAATACTTGCTAATGATATGACCCTGTACGTGTAACATTACTTCCTTAGTACTCCATTTTATATGTGTAAAATGGGAATTATTGAAAGTAGTCAAAAGAAACCAAAAGCTCATCATGGTTTCCATGGCATATTCTGATTAAATACAACATTTTTTTTCTTAATGAACTATCAATCACTATAGTTTGAAATCATTTGTGTGGTTTGGGAAGTGAAGTATGAAAGAAGACACTGGGAACAGAAGTTGGGAGAGTCCCAAAGGGCTCTTGTTTGCACTTACAAAGAGTTCACCATTATCTCTAGGCAATTCACCAGTCAATAAGTTTTCTAGCCCTGATTTCCAAACTTTTTGTTTTATAACCTCATCCACAGCCATTTCTCATTCCGTATGCTCCCAAAGATAGCTAAACTTGATTTCACACTCTCACTGCACTTTGTTCAAATCCCAACTGCTGTACCTATTCTACTGATTTTCTTACAGATTATTTTCCCAAACTAAATGCCTCAAACATAAGGATCACTACTTAGGGTTTTTACATCAGTTCCATTAAAAACATAGATTGTGTTTGTTCATTGCTATATTCCCAGTGTTTACCACAGTGCCTGGAACATAATATTTATGATTAACACATTTATGATTTCAGTGTTTAATAAATGTTTGCTCCCAGCAAACTTTTGTGGAATATGTGAGTGACAGAGGAAAGGGGATGAAGAGAGATAGTTAAATTGAGTCAAAGCTTATACATGGAAAGAAAAATCCTTCACCCAAAACTGTACAAAAAAGTTGAAAATGTCCCAGATATTATAAAAAGCAAGGCATAAAATAGCATATAATCTCTGGGATGACTGAAATAATATCAATCACGACTCTGGTTTCATTTAGGTTATTATTTTGTGATATAAACTTCTATACATTTTATGATATAGACTCTACACATTCTATGGTGTACGCTTCTACATGCTTTAAAATCTATGCGTTGCTTTAAAATATTTTACTAATTTCTGAGCTACATGGAAAGAGAGGGTTTGCCTTTTCTGTTTAGCTTGGTACATGTTAAATCAGGTAGCTTCAGAATGGCATCATAGACAAATTTAGAAATGAGAACTCCCTAAAAACAACTAATAAGCATAATATTGTCCATGTTTGATTTATCTTGAACATTACATACATCTCATTAGGGTCAGGACCAAATATTCTTAATATTTTGATTAGTACATGATAGATGATTGACGAACATATGGTAAACAAACACTACAGGAAAAAGTGAATGCCACAGATGTTTTGATTGTGAAAGCAGAAAAAAACACAGCTTATATTTTGAAAATAATTCTGAGATTTAAAAAAATGCATGTATCATCCCATTAAGATATATGAGGCAATAGGACAGGCTGATCAGGAAAATCCAAGAGTAATCATAACTGAGATTTCCACTAACATGATCTGATAGATCCAGAAAGTTGAGTCCCAAATAAATATCCAAGACAAGGAAGGCCAAATATTTAGAAGTTTCCAGCATCCAGGTCATAGAGTTGAGAAAGCTCATTAATGGGGTACTTGGGTGGCTCAGTCAGTTAAGTGTCTGCCTTTGGCTCAGGTCATGATCTCAGGGTCCTGGGATCAAGCCCAGCATCCAGCTCCCTGCTCAGCAGGGAGTCTGCTTCTCCCTCCACCCCTTCCCCTCTCGTGCTCTATCGCTCTCTCTCAAATAAATAAATACAATCTTTAAAATTTTTTATTTTATTTTTTTAAAGATTTTATTTATATGACAGAGAGAGAGACAGACAGTGAGAGAGGGAACACAATCAAGGGGAGTGGGAGAGGAAGAAGCAGGCTCCCAACGGAGGAGCCTGATGTGGGGCTCGATCCCAGAACACTAGGATCACACCCTGAGCTGAAGGCAGACGCTTAAGGACTGAGTCACCCAGGCGCCCCTCAAAAAAATTTTAAAAAAGAAAGCTCATTAATATACATTGTAAAGTTTGGGTCACAAACCAATATACTACTTTTTTTTGTCTTTCATGCTAATTCACATGATTTTATTTTTTAATAATATTTTTATTATATTATGTTAGTCACCATATGGTACATCCCTAGTTTTTGATGTAAAGTTCCATGATTCATTACTTGCATATAATATCCAGGGCACCATGCAATACGTGCCCTCCTTACTACCCATCACCAGCCTATCCCATTCCCCTCCCCACCCAAGACCTCAGTTTGTTTCCCAGAGTCCACAGTCTCTCATGTCTCATTCCCCCTTCTGTTTACCAAGATACTGCTTTCTACTTTTGTCCGTACTGTCTGCTGAGTGAAAGTAGCTTGGGTCAACTAGTATTCATCCATTCATCTGATCATTAATCAGTTTTTTTGAATAAGTATTTGCTGAGTATTTACTAAGGTAAGGGTTAAGAACTAGACAGTAGACACTCAAGGGTTGGTATCTATCTATCTATACATAATCAAACTTCAGGAGCTTAAAGGTATAAGAGAAATAAATTATCAGTAATAGTAAAATGTGATAAGTGCTATAACAGGTACATCATATGGAAGAGAAGGAATATGTCACTTATTCTAGAGAGAAGCAAAAAGTGGTCCCTAGAGAAAATGATGCCTGAGCTGAGATCTAAAAGATAAGTAGCTTGTGAGAAATTGTTTCAGATAGAGGGATTGCAGGTAATGGTATCAAGAAGATGGGCATCAGGTTGAAGATAAAGCCTTTCTCTTATTTGGAAGAGAGGGAGAGGCTGTGGTCACCTCAAGACCTTCAACAAATGGAAAAATGGATATAGCAGGTTGGAGACTATTTCACCTTCTTAGTATTTATGATTATCAGAAAGTCAGAGAAGTTCGTTGTAAGCATGAATGTTGACAACAGCACTCTAACAAGGAAGGCAAGTGAAAATCTGTGACATGATTGAATACCACTTGTCAAATGAGAAGTCAAAAAAAAAAAAACTTTTGGGCAGGTACATAGGTTCTTTTATGCAGAGGAGGATTATCGGAGAAAAAAGTCAGGGTCCATAAAATTCAAACTCAGGGAAGGTGGCATTTATTTTTAGATACTCTATGTAATTGAGGTTCCTGATTCTTCTAAGCTTCTGAGCCAATGAACACCCTGTAGATAGCACTAGTAGAGGCAGGCATAAATGTTTTGGCCACCAACCACCCCTTGGTGCCCTGAGTAGGTCTCCAACATATGGATCAGGAAAAATGCTTTCTTTTGAGATATCTTCCAGTCCTACTGATTTCAGATGACAACAACAAAACTCTATGAAATTTTTATTCTCAGAGGCTTACAGCTATTCCTGGCCCTCTTAGATAAAATAATCCAGTGACCCAAAATTTCTGCTTGCCTCAGAGCTCTTCCATTATCTCTGAAGACTCTCCTTGTAAGCACAAGAATTATGGTATCATGTCAGGAATTTTTTTTCCAAATTGGTTCAGAGTAAAGCTATGCAACTGCCCTGGGCTCTATGTTTTGCTAGTATTGATGATATTCCAGGGAAGCTTTCCTCTAGAATAGACTTTAAGCCACCTTTATACTCATTGTATTTATTGCCCAATTTGGGGCTTCAAAATTTCCAGACTGAAAGATATTCTCACCCAGAGGTATCAATTGAAGAGAAGATGGTGCCATAAAATTCTTTATAAATGTATAGCTGATTCTGCAATGCATACTTGGTCTTATCATTTTTTGAAAAAAAAATTTCATCCTAACCCACTTTTATTGAAAAATAACTATTTTCAAAAAAAATAGGTGCCAGAAGAGTAGCATTGCTTTACATTTTTGCCAATTTCTTTTGTGCCCTGCTTAATAGAAGACAGCTGGATTCCCATAATATCTGTTTCTGCATTCAATCTATTGTGATTTATGCTGTTTGGCTGAAGTATATGAAGAAATTAGAGCTTCACACAGGTAAGCAACTGAGGATGAAAAGACCTTATAGATTCTCCAAAAGATTTGAGGGACCCCAGGATCCTCAGAGCACACTTGAGAGATGCTAATCTGACTCACAGTTGGCAGTGAGTCTTTACTGAGTTCAGAGATGAATTAAATAAACTCTGGCTGGGGAGGGAAATGAGTCAGAGAGAGAGAGACTTAATTGTAAAATTCGGTTAATATAAAAACAGCACCATATGGGGCGCCTGGGTGGCACAGCGGTTAAGCGTCTGCCTTCGGCTCAGGGCGTGATCCCGGCGTTATGGGATCAAGCCCCACATCAGGCTCCTGTGCTATGAGCCTGTTTCTTCCTCTCCCACTCCCCCTGCTTGTGTTCCCTCTCTCTCTGGCTGTTTCTATCTCTGTCAAATAAATAAATTAAAATCTTTAAAAAAAAAACAGCACCATAAAAAGGGAAGTGCTTCTTTATTATTTGGGAGGAAAATGATGCCTCCATCTTCCCCCTTTAATCTAACCATTTAGTGGTTTTCCTACTAAAGGTGCCAGTGAACACACAACATCATTTAATGGACAACAATCCTTTTTAGGGCACACTTTCTATAGTATCCTTTATAATACACTTTTCTCAGAGTGGGGCAAGTCTGCTCTTTGATTATTTAAATACATTTGGCCATATTATAAAATATGCGTGAAACATTTTATCTGTTCCAACAGGTTGGCACATTTGTGTGTGTGATACTTTAACTTATTTTTGCATTTTTTCATTAAGATACAATTGACATAACATTTTGTAAGTTTAGGGTGTACAACATTTTGATCTGATACATTTATATATTACAATATGATTACCACCATGGTGTTAGCTAACACTCCTATTATGTCACGTACTTATCATTGCTTTTTTGTGGTGAGAAGAATTAACATATAGTCTTTTAATAACTTTGAAATTTATAATACAGTATTACTGACTATAATCACTTTGTTGTGTATTAGATCTGCCCAAGTTATTTGTCTACCACTTGTAAATTTGCACCCTGAAACATCTTCCAAATTCCTCCATTTCCCAGCCTCTGGTAACCACCATTCTATTCTCTGCTTCAAGGAGTTCAGCTTTTCTAATTTCACATAAGTGATATTACACAGTATTTTTCTCTCTGTCTGCCTTTTATCACCTAGTATAATGCCCTCAAGGTCCATCCATGTCACAAATGGCAAGATTTCCTTTTTTCTAATGGCTGAATAAAATTTCATTATATATGTGTGTACACACACACACACACACACACATCATATTCTTATCCATGTATTTGTTGACATGCACTCAGGTTGTTTTTGTCTATCTTAGCTATTGTGAATAATGTTGCAGTAAGCATGGGAGTGCAGGTATCCTTTTGATATCCTGTTTCCACTTCCTTTGGGTATACACCCAGAAGCGGGATTACTGGATCTTACTGTAGTTGAATTTTTAATTTGATGTAGAACGCCCATACTGTTTTCCATAGCGACTGAACCAATCTATATCCCCACCAACAATGCCTAAGAGTTCCCTTTTCTCCACATTGTCACCAATAATTAGCTCTTGTCTTCTTGAAGGTAGGCATTCTAACAGGTGTGATGTCTCATTGCGAGGTTTTTTTGTTTTTATCAGCATTTTACTGGTGATTAGTGATGTTAAGCACCTTTCCATGTGTCTGTTAGTCATTTGGAAGTTATTATGTCTTCTTTTGGAAAATATTCAATTCCTCTGCTCATTTTTTATTTATTTTTTTAAAGATTATTTATTTATTTATTTGACAGAGAGACAGCCAGTGAGAGAGGGAACACAAGCAAGGGGAGTGGGAGAGGAAGAAGCAGGCTCATAGCGGAGGAGCCTGATGTGGGGCTCGATCCCAGAACGCTGGGATCACGCCCTGAGCCGAAGGCAGACGGTTAACCGCTGTGCCACCCAGGCGCCCCCTCTGCTCATTTTTTAAATGACTGTTTTTTGTTATGCATTGTATGGGTTCTTTATATATTTGAGATATCAAATCCCTTATCGAATATATGGTTTGCAAATGTTTTCTTCCATTCTGTAGGTTGCCTTTTTATTTTATCATTTCTTTTGCTGTTCAGAAGCTTTTCAGTTTGATGTCATCCCACTTGTTAATCTTTGCTTCTGTTGCTTGTGCTTTTGGTCCATATCCAAAAAACCATTGCCAAGACCAATGACAGGGAGCTTCTACTCTGTGCTTTCTTCTAGAAATTTTATGGCATCAGGTCTTCTGTCTAAGACTTTAATACATTTTGAGTTAATTTCTGTGTGTTGAGATAGGGATCCAATTTGATTTTTCTGCATGGGGTCATCCCAGTTTTCCCAACACCTTTTGTGAAAAGTTTAGTATATATGTTTTTTTATTACTTGTTGACATGGATGGAGTAGGGATGAGCTGTACTTTTCATCTACCCTCTGTCTCTACACCAAATAAGAAGTTAGCATAGTGGAAATAAGCAGAGTATTCAGTAAGTATTGGTTGAATTGGAAGATTAAAGAGTTAGTTTGAGGATGAATCTTCCCACCCAAACATCCTCTCATACCTAGTTTACCCTTTAAACTTTGGAGTTTCCTTGTTATCTTCGAGTTAGTCTAAATAATGTGGTGTCCAATCCTGCAGCAGGGNCCCTTAAAACTTTGGAGCTTCCTTGTTATCTTCGAGTAAGTCTAAATAATGTGGTGTCCAATCCTGCAGCAGGGGTGAAGACTTCAGGCTCTGTTTTTTTCTCTTTCCACTCTGAAGTGTTGTGAGGTTTATTCTCTTTGTATAGCCAGCAGCTTCAGGTTTGCTGATATAAAATAAATATAATAGTATCTCCCTAAGGACATTGGGAGCTAGAAATTTAGTATTTTGAAAATATTTGAAGGAGTTTTAAAAAGAGATCTAAGCAGAAAATATTAATAATAAAGTTGAAAAAAAGAGATGAAACATTTCTAAATAGCACAGCTCCTTTGAGCAGGTTATTTCAAACCCACTTCATTTGAAAAGGTATTTACCCCTTATTTTCAGAGCACTTAGTGGCTGTAAGTGCTACTTTCTTTATATAAAAGTAAAAATACTAAAACAATTTCACTACATTTGAGGAGACCAAAGGACACTAATCAATTCTACTGACTTGACTATGGGTAAAACAAAATGATTTAGGGTATGGTGCTCCAAAATACACCTGAAGGCTTTTTTTTGGTAAATGTATGAAAGGGTGTTAGTCTAAGGTAAGACATATTTTCTAGCTTTTTAACTTGCTTATTTGTTAAAAATCCATTTATTGTTTTAAATTCTCTGCTTCACTTAAAATCCTTGAATCTATCTTTCCTGTTTCTTGTTAATTGAACATTTGGACTATTATAATAATGATATTCTCATTTTTGGATTTCCTACCCACGATTATGGATGAAAGTTATAACCTGTTCAGCTTCTTCAACCACAAAAGATCCTTCCAGGTCCTTTATTTACCTCCAGTAATAATGTTCAGCTCCTCCCACAGCATCACTGATTTTGGAGGCAGAGGGATTGGCAAACATTTGTATAGATAAAATCTGGTTTAAAAACATATAAGGAAAGATCTGTTCACCCACAATGCCCCAAAAGGCATAAAATATAGGTAAATACAAATTTAGTTAGGAATAGTATTCAGATTTTCTACGAATCTTGACATATAATATGGAATAACTTACTTAATCAGCCATCAACTATTTGCTGAGTTTCTACTCTAGGTATGCTACTATATTGAAAATTATAGAAATTATAATAAATCATAAGACTCTATCCTTGAGGGGCCTACATTTTAGTAGTGGGGAAAAAACACAAATATTTTAAAACATAAGAAAACAAAACAATATAAAAACCAGGAGTCACAAGGCTACATTGCTTCTTTAAAGTACAAACTTGAAAAGGTGATATATTCCTTCTAATTCTTACCTCTATGATTGAGAATAAACAAGTATAAGAGAAAATACCTATTTCTGAGCTTTTAATTTTTTCTAAGGTTGTGTTTCTTTGGACATCTGTCTTCTCTGTACAAAATTTAGACTCAATTACCACCTACACGCTCACAATTAATAAATATATTTTTTTACCTGTATTTCAGGCTTAATACAAGCCTCATCCCTTATCCATATACAAAGTGCCAGAACCCAATGGGGGGCATTTGGTAAATGGATTATCTGATAAATAAATTGATCAACTGCCACTTCCTTCATAATTTTGACCAAAAAGAATGAGCTTGTGGTGATTCAAATGTAAGTATGATATTTTGAGGAAGTACCATAGAAGATAAAGAAAGAAACAAAAGAAGGGACAGATCTATGTTCAACATTTAGGAATAGCAGATTCAGGGAAAAGCTTAATAATACTCTATAGACAGATATCATTAAAGGAAGGGATTCTATGCAATTACTCCTAAGTATTTACTGAGTGACTTTCATGTGCCATTGTGCTAGGCATGGGGACAATTTCCAAAGAATGAGCGGTCCTAAAAATGAATTTCAGATGAAAAACTGATCACGAGAAAGCTGATTTCTGACACCTTCCAACTCTAATATTAGTGACTTTCAAATCCTTCCTTGAATAAAAGGTCCCCATTAAATGGAGAACATGTTGTCAATCTCCAAGAACTAGAAATTTCACAGCCAATCATCCTTCCTCAATAACCTATGACCTATACCAGAACAATGCCTCAAACAAAATATTGATGTAAGGCATGGTCAATATCACTAAATTTCATTTGAGATAAAGGTTATCTTACTGTAAGATTATTTACAATCAGTTCTTTCTTATCTGCATGAAGTTTCTCTGGAACAAAATGTTAATGCTGTCATTTTAAATCATACTTTGAATAAAATGAGTATTTATTGTGTAAAATTTGGAAAGTATAAAGATTATAAACCATAAAAGGAAAAAATACATACAACACATATATACTGAAAGGTGAAAGTGTAATTATGCTACCTCATTACAAACAGACTTGTGTATTTTATTAACAAAATAAATAAAATGGCAGTATTGCAATGTATGTCATCTACCTTTGTGTAATAGGTTTTAGGTATTGTTTCATAACTTTTTAGAAGTATAATTATTAATATTTTTCTACTCTATTATTTACAAAATTACATCATATAGATATAACTTACTGACTCAATGTAAGATATAATATGACTTATTGACTGGTTAATCTACTATTGAACATTTAGGTTGTCTCATCATTTTCATAATTGAGAATAATGCTTACATAAACACCTAAAAGCATTTGGACATATCTCTTGATTCTCTTGAATTTATTATTAATTTCTAGATGGAGTATTGTAGGGTTAAAGGGTACTAACACTTCTAAGGATTTTGTCATATCTTGGCAAATTGCTCTGGAAAAGAATAATCCTGTAGTCCTTCCCACCCATTTTAGGATTGCTTCCTTCCTCATACCCCAAATAGGACTTTTTTTTTTCCAAATTTATGGGTAAAATGTTATTTTAGCATTTGTATTTGTCTAATCACCTGTAAGGCTGACTAGATTTAAGTTTAAGTATAGGCTATCCTATGCAGGTTTTGGTTTGTGATTTGTTTATGAATTGTCCGTGATGTTCTATGCTCATCTTTAATCAGAGAATATTTCTCTTGCATGTTTGTAAGCGATATTAGAGGTTAAAGATATTAACTGTTTGCCTATCATGCAGACAGTGATTTTTCCCTTGGCATTTGCTTTTCAATTTTATTCATAGCAATTTTAGATATACTGACTTGTCATCATTTTACAAACTGTGATGAAGATAGAAATATTTAACATTTACTATATGTGAGACATTGCATCAAACAGTTGACAACATGCTTTATCTCTTTTATTCTTTCTTTTTAAAGATTTTATTTATTTGACAGAAAGAGATAGCCAGTGAGAGAGGGAACACAAGCAGGGGGAGTGGGAGAGGAAGAAGCAGGCTCCGCAGAGGAGCCTGATGCAGGGCTCGATCCCAGAACACTGGGATCACGCCCTGAACTGAAGGCAGACACTTAATGACTGAGCCACCCAGGCACCCCTATTCTTTTTTTTTTTTTTAAAGATTTTATTTGTCAGAGAGAAAGAGCGTGCGCACGCGCGTACACACACACAGCAGGGGAAGGCGCAGAGGAAGAGGGGGAAGGAGGATCTCTGCTGAGCAAGGAGCCCAATGCAGGACTCCATCCCAGGACCCTGGGATCAGGACCTAAAACAAAGGCAGACGCTTAACCCACTGAGCCACCTAGGTGTCCCTATCTCTTTTACTCTTAAAAACTACATGAAATAAATATTAGTAATGCAGAAACTCAGGTTTAGAAAGATTAAACAATCTAACTGTGCAGTGAGTAAGAGGAAGATCTGGCTTTCTGAACAAGGTGTGTCTGAGGCTAGACCTCTTATTCTTGGACTCCACCTTCTAGCACCTCCCCTTATATATTACTGCAAAGACTTTCCCCACCAGAAATCAGATAAACACTGATCTATATTTTCTCTTGGTTCTTTTGTGGCTTTATGTTTATTTTCAACTTCCAAAAATCTGGAATGTGTTGTGAGTTAGAGGTCTATTATTATGCATATTTATAATTTGATAATCAACTGTCTTATATTTATTCGTTCTGCACTGATATGATGTGATTTACCACTCTTTATTAATAGGCTAGTTGCCCTATTCCTATTAGGGTCTGCAGCCTGGATATAGGTCTATGTTCTGGGAAAATGAAGTTTATTCAGAATATGAACTAACAACCATAATGACAGTGAAATATATTAATATATTAAAGTCCAAACCCAAAAAGAAATCAGTTGGAGTCTGTTCTTTTAGAGAATGGCACCGGTAAGGAAAGGTCAACTTTATGGTTTTGGACTCTGGGAGGGGAGTATAATTCCAGCATTTATTAGGTGCCTGGCATGGCATTGTTCATCATAGTTCTATTCCTGAGTTCTAAAGAAACTGACACCCAGTTTAACATGTTGAAAGAGAAATACAGGGTTTGGGGGAACAGATGCTAGAATTTGTCTGATCTAGGGAGATAAAGTAAACTGTGAGAGATGAGGTTCTTCCATATTAACTAAAACATCTCAAGGGCCATTCTCACATACCTACAGAAATCACTCATTTCTAAGGCAAGAGCAAGTTTAACTGCTATAACCAGAAGAGAATGAACCAAATAGACTTGTGGAAGGGAAGGCCAGAGTGTAAAGGAGAGGACTCTGAGGCAGCCTGACAAATACCTTGACCCCTGCAAACAGCTCTTTTGCAGTTCCCTCACTTCCAGCCCCTCCTTCAGCGATTGCTAACATAGAAAGTGTTTATTGCCTTTTAACAAGCTATTGATTACTCCAAAAAAGATCAGATTTCAGAAGGAAAGCATGTTAATCTGAGAGGAGGGCACATACATTTCATTGATCATTGTTTACAGATGTACTTCGTTGGATAACCATTTATGTCGAAAGTGTTATTTTATTCAACAGCTAAGATATAACAGGGATAAAACTGAAAGCTTACCAATAATAGACCAAACATGTTTAAGAAATATAAATCATTGTCCTAATGAGGGAAGCAAGTATCTGTGAGGAGACAGACAGAAGAAGAGAGGGACAGATCGAGAGAAGGGTCGTCCTCTTTAAAAGTGTAGGGCAAGCATAGAGGATAAAAACGAAGTTGCCAGTGAGATGATATGTGTGTAGCTAACAGGCATACCATGGCATTAGTCAAGCTGAGTTGGTAGAGCCAAAGGAAGGCTTGGTTCCTGTTGAAAGGACACCACTGCCTTCGCTAATTCCTCCTCATTCTTGTACCTTAGTTTACTCATCACATTTCTGGAAAGCTTGAGTTATGAATCGTTCATTCCTTCAGTGTTCTCTTATAGAAGCCAGACTGCCTGCTTATAGAAATGATCAATAGAATGTAGTATTTTAAGGGGGTCACTCTGATCTTCAGTTCAAATCACATTATCATGTATTAACTGCAACTTTGGCTCAAATACAATTGCTGTGTCTCGGTTTCTTCACTGGTACAATGAGGTTAGTAGTACTACAGTGCTAGCTCATCGTGAGGACTAGAGGAGTTAACATCATGAACACGCATTAACGCTTGAGAAGTCTCTGATAATTAATCATTGCTCAACAAATGTTGGCCACTATTATGACCATTCTCATAGCTCATTTTCTTGTTTGTATTCCCCACTAGATATGAAGCTCATGAAGGCCTGGTTTAGTAGTTCACTACTGCAGGGCTTCTGAAACCTTAGCATGTGTACAAATGCCTTGAGAACTTGTTAAACGTAGATTCTTTTTCAGTACAAGTTGGGTAGGATCTAAGTTTCTGTATTTCTTATATTTCTAATAAGCTCTCAGGCAATGAGCTGTCCATCTAGTTTGATTAACAACACAGTGAAGTCAAACAGAGAAAGACAATTATCATATGGTTTCACTCATTTGTGGAACATAAGAAATAGCAGGAAGATCGGTAGGAGAAGGAAGGGAAGATTGAAGGAGGGGGTAAACAGAAGGGGGAATGAACCATGAGAGACTATGAACTCTGGGAAACCAACTGAGGGCTTCAGAGGGGAGGGGGGTCAGGGACTGGGATAGGCCAGTGATGGGTATTAAGGAGGACCCGTATTGCATGGAGCACTGGGTGTTATATGCAAGTAATGAATCATGGAATACTACATCAAAAACTAATGAAATACTGTATGGTGACTAACATACCATAATAAAAAATTATTATAAGAAAAAACAAAAACAAAAAACAAAACAACACAGTGAAAAAGAAAACCACTTGGCAGCTAGGAATGCAGGTCCTGGATGATTTGGTCAGCTCCATAACCCACTACACCCTTTTGCTTTGGTTCCCTGGAATAACTTTGTATCTGTGTGAAGATAGCAGGATTGCCCATGTCACTTCCTCTTCATGCTTTATAGGTCCCATGAGTAGGTAAAGTTAGTGCCACTAGCACTCAGTTTCTCTGTACAGTGGGTTTCCCAGACTCCTGTTCCAGCATCTGCTGAGGCAATCAGGCTACCAGAGACCTTGGGGAAGACTGAGTTCACTCTACGAGGTGCAGCCAGCCTGGTCTTTCTCATTTTTTCTGGTCCAGCAAATACGTGGAGATGGAGCAGTGGCTGAGAAGCTAGTTCCCTACCAGGGAAGTGGAACCCCTGCTGGCCATATTTGTGGTCCTTTATGGGTCAAGGAGCATCACCGGGCCTAGACTCCATGTTTCTACAGGCTCCTACTTGATGGCCTGGTATACTGTATGGTCAGTTATATTGCTGTCTGCTTTATGGGACTAGGCAATACTGATTCTGCAATGATGGTAATCACATCAGGTGTGCACAGTACCTTATATAAATAGATACTTGCATTAATCAACGTAAAAATATCTAATTGGTTGCAATGGCAATGTACCATATAGGAACAGGAGTGAGCAGGGCTGCCTTTGGCAAAATCCTTCTGGAAGCTTTTCTTGATTGCTATAATCCTTAGCATCTTCTTTCTCTGAACTCATACTAAAAAAATAATCTAAATAATTAAAATTTAGCATTCAATTACTTTTTTTCCCCATTGCTTCGTCCTACTGTTGTTTTCATTTTGTTGAAATCTGGCTTCCATGCCTGGACTGTGATTTCTTTGAATGAATAGGAGAGCCCTGGCCTGTCTCAGCCATCTATCAAAGTGTTCAGCATAGTGCTGGACACCCACAGTATTCAGTGAAGAGATGCTAAATCATGGAAACAAGCTACTATCTTCCTTCTGGAAATTGACAGCAACTAGTTGATAAAGCAACTGATACAGGAATCTCCAAACCCTTTCTGTCTTTACATGAAAAGAAAGGCTTTCTAGAGTGTGCAGTGTAAATACTGAATTAGACCAACCTCAAAGGGAGCGTTTCTGCTTAGAAAGCCCAGCAACCTCAAGCTTCCTTCTCCAGAGATTTGGGACTCTTTCTTAACATATATGACATATATAGCATGAGTGATGAAAAAGGAATTCTGTGGCTTTGAAAATGCCATCTGAGAATTTGGTAAAACATACTGGACACATTGCATGCTGTGTGTGTGTGTGTGTATGGGTGTGTGTGTGTTTGAAAGAGAGAGGGAGAAAAGGAGGGAGAGAGAGAGAGGGAGAGAGTGAGAAAAGAGAAAGACAGTGGAAGAGAGAGAGAGACAGAAAAAGCCTTTTGATGGCAGAGATTGTCTTATATGTATTTTTGTACTTTTCTAGGAGCAAGGCCTCAAAATGTGCAAGATTTGGTTGGGTTTGTGTATTTTCCCATCATCTCAGATGTCAGTACATTTTCACCTTTCTTTCTTCTTATATCACTATCTTGGCATAGTGCTTGGGCTTCTGGTTTAGCCAAGAAGGCAGCTATGGTCTCCTTTTCTAAAGGAGATCTTGTCTGTAAAACATGTATATAGTGCATAGCATATAGTAAGTGACGTATTAACTATTACTACTTTTATTAGAATCAAGTGCTAAAATTATAGGACTATGAATTTTCCTCTGAATAAGTTTTTGGCTGCTTATAGTTTGGCTGCATTTTGAATCACATACTTTTGAATTTTTAGTTTTGAAAGATTATATGGACCATCATGCTCACTTAAGGGAAAAAATATAGCCGGAAAGTGACTTGACCAATATCACAGAGTAGTTTCCAAAGTATATATGTGATTATGCTTGCTGAGAATAAACCAGGAAAAAATAAATAAATCTTCTTTAAATTGTCCTTTGACTATATTTTGCAGGATCTAATGTGTAAATATCCAACTTTACTATTGCTATTTCTAAGTTCATTAACCAAATAAAAATGAAAAATCAAGCAAATGAAAAAGTGAATATGGAAAATCTCACCTCCATGATGTCCAAAAACGGTGATGAAAAACGGTATTAGTTGTATTAATTTCATAGATTCTCATTAAAAAAAGCCAAAAATATTTTTAAAAGTTTAATTGCCTGAATAATTGAATTTCCAAAACTATTTTGGAAGTACAGATCTAAGCCGTCCTATGTTATATAAACAAGGAAGCCTTGGACAGTTTTAGCTCTTTAATTTCATTCTTAAATGTCAGTTTTAAGGAGAAACTGTTGCCTGTTTGTAAATTCATAGCTTAAAATCGGTTTTGAAAAACTTCAGCCACTCTATGGCAACTCATTCCTTTTTTGTTATATAATCATTATCATTATTATTGACATATTCAGGGTTTTCCCTTTGGAAAGCTAAAAGAAATCACAAAGAGACATGCCCTTCACAAAGTCTCCATTAGGTGTCTCATTTGGAAAATGTGAACCAAATGAACAAAATACAGGTTTAATTTTGTTTCATTAGATTGTGAAGAGACCAACATGAATCAATTAGTGTTAACTACAACACGCTTCACTAATACCCTGCCAAAATAAAGATTTCCTACAATGCCAAGATGAGAGACACGTTCGGGATGATAAGAGAGAAATTTAAGCAAGTTGGTACAATTATTATTACAATTACTGCTGCAAAGAGTTCTAATTGAAAGGGGATTTTGCATGGGGGGTTGGTAATAAGCTCCCTTAAGATCCTGGGCTAGACATTTAATTTAGGTTTAATGGCATAATTTTATGTTAAATGGATGCAAATTAATTATTAAGGCATATTTATTGTGATTATTCATACAGGCAACAACATTTTAAAATGACAAATAGGGACTTTTGAAGGGTAACCCAGCTACTCAGCCCCCATTGGGTTGAACTGATAGTAAATTGAGAAATTTTGGACATGGTAAGTGGCCATTTATGTGGTGAAGGAGAGCCTCTCTCCATAACAGAGATGTGTCATTGGTAAGGCATTGACTTCAGGTTATGGCTCTGGCCATTTAAACTTGAGCACCTCTTGTTATTAGAACATCTATTGTATAAATGATGAAATTTTTTAATGCTCTGAGGGTTGTTCTCTCTCTGTATTGCAACATAAATCACAATAATGTTAGCAAATTAGTGGTAACATTTTATCCTCCAGGCTTCCTAGAGAGCAAAGTACACATACCAATGGAACAAAGGCAGGATACAAACTACCTTCAGGACTAGACAATGTATACTTATGTGTATGCACGTACAGAAATTACACATTGCAGTGATTTCTAATGATTATCCTGTGCCTTGTACCTAATCCAACAAAGTAATGTAATTCAGCTCTTACATCTGGCAAGTGTTCTCTGTGATATGTCTAGCTGTTACTCAGAGCTGTCAATGACTTAAAATATTTAAGGTTGCAGAGAGAGTTTATACTCCCCCCCCCATACACACATCCCACACAACTATACTAAACACACAAAGCCTGAGTGTTTTAGTATTTGCCTAACACATAACTCTTTGGGAGACATGGAAGATATCCATGGCTTGGCCCCTGCTCTTGAGTTTCTAATGATTAATTCAGGGACATTTAAACACATTATTATAAAAAAGATAATTATGTGCTAAGCATTTCCATGATGGAAGTTAACAGTCACCATTGACTTAGGCAGTTTGGAAAGTCGTTAATGGAGGTTTAAATTATAGGTATAGGAATTAGATAGGCGGAGAGATGAAAGGATGTTCTAGGGCAGGAAATGATAGCAAGGTTGGAGGGGACTTGAATTTGTTAATGAGACAGTGAATGGAAACAAATCTTCACATGGGGAAGTAATGGATTATGAAGTCAGATGGGTGGGGTTTAGACTTTGGTTTACTTTGCTGGTAGATAAGTGGGGCCAGTGTATGAGGAATGGTATTCATACCATGATATTCTTTAAAAGACTTTGTCTAATGTCTCATGAGGCACAGCCACTTCCTAGGAGAAGTGAAGCTTTACTAAAGGGAAGCCATTGCCAAGACAGATGGGCTTCGCAGGCACTGAGATCTCTTAAACTAAAATATCCAAGAGTTTTCCCTCTAAGCTTAGGAGTAAATTTCCAAACCTGATCTCCCTAAAGAAGGGTGGCAAAGTTATGCAAAATAAAAAGTTTTGTTTTGTTTTTAGCTGCAAACCAATATGGTTTGTACCTCATTACAGAAAGACTTTGTGAAGATCTGAGTTGATGCTCCTTGGACAATGGTAGGGAACTTCTAACATCACAGCACACCACAACCACTGTGCAAAACAATTATCAACATTGTAATTCTATCATTTGGACAATGGCCAACTGCATGAAACCATTTATGCCCACGGATGCGTATTACAATGAAACAAGTCTTTAGCGCTAAGATCCTAAACATTCTAAAAGATGAGATGGCCACCCTACATAATGAGAACTTTATCTCCACAGCTGTGCACATTTAGAAAACTTTACAGAATGGGAAAGTACTTTGGTTTACTCTTTTGGGAATATGAAAAAATAATTTAAACATGTATGGACATTTTAGATTCAGGGAAAAGTTAAAATACGTTTAAAATAAGTTTTGATGCCATTCTGTTCTTTTTGCACGCTACAATTCCCTTCATTTTCACTTTGTTAGTCGAAGTAGTAGCTATTGCTCTTTGCTCGCTTTCCCCCCACAAGGAGATGGGCAACGTTAAACCAGCATCAAATATTGGGTAGTATCTGACCCCTGTCCCTTCAAATTTTGACAAACTTCAAGACTGTTAACTTTGTTCCACCGCTACCTTCTTTCTCAACTCAACCCTGTTCTCTGTCTTCTTGCTCGGTTGATCATGTTAGAAAAAAATATATTATTTTCTTTTTAAATAAATGTTTATATTCCTTCCCATATGTTTGAAATTGATGATAAGTGGTTAACATTTTATGATCTCAGAAAGTGAAAGAGGGGCGCCTGGGTGGCTCAGTGCGTTAAGCGTCTGCCTTTGGTTCAGGTCATGATCCCAGCATCCTGTCTGGCTCCCTGCTCAGCAGAGTCTCTTTCTCTCTCTCGCCCTCTGCCNCCTCTGCCAGCTTGTGCGCACTCTCTCTCTCTCTCTCTCAAATAAGTAAATGAAAATCGTTAATTTAAAAAAAGTGAAATAATTGGCTATTTTCCTCTGAAAATATCTGCTTGTTTTGCTCCTCCCCTCCCCCCATTTCTCCCTCCTTGCTTGCTTAGTTCTTAGTAGGGGAGATATTTATTTCTGCCATTCTTATAACTGAATGAATCATGGTAAGTGTGTGTACCCCTGTGTGATATGTAAGCATGTTTCATACCCTTCTAGTCTTAAGACAGAAACTGACTTCCACACACAGACTAGGTACCTGCCCAGCTCATTTTTATTATTTATTATCACCCTTCTTAAGAGGGGACAGGGGTTTTCCTCTCCTCTGTGTGTGCAGAGTATAAGCTGACAGAGTCAGGAAATGGATATGAATTCCCAGAATTGCCATGTGAAGGGCAGACAGGGGACACAGTTCGCATGTCGGCTGCTGTCCCCTTTCATTCTGGCTTGGACTTCCTTTGGCTGTTTGCAGTCACAGAGGGTCAGAAGCTGAAGTTAGCTTCTGTGTGTAATGTCTGTTTACAACGTTTCACTCACCATGACAAATGGGACCTGCTCAGGCTCACTGCATTCTCAACCCATTGCTGGTGGGTTTCATCATTTTGTTCTTTGACCGAAAGTACAACTCTGGATATATATCTGTCATGACACAATTCTACAGAGATGATGAAAATTTAACCCTCAGTTAGCAATGGAACTATAAGATAAATTAACAAAATGCATCTTATGCTGTTAAAGGCTGATTTTCCTCCTTTCAGAGAAATTGACCTGTCAGTTGATAAACAGTGTAGTTATGCCTAAAATTTCATGCCGCTCAGATTTCTCTGGGTCTCTCCAACAGTCACCCTCAGTCCATAATCCTCTAACTTAGACATGTTTTTTTCCTTCTGTGTATTCACCATCCTTCTGCCTGTATTAGAAGCTATTCTAGGGTAAGTTGGGGTGCCTGGGTGGCTCAGTTGGTTAAGCATCTGCCTTTAGGTCAGGACAGGATCCCAGAGTCCTGGGATCCAGTCCCTGCATGGATCTCCCTGCTCAGCGGGGAACCTGCTTCTCCCTCTGCCCCTCCCCCTCCCCCAGCTCCTGCTCTCTCTCTCTCTCATACATATTCTCTTTGTCTCTCAAATAAATAAAATCTTGGGGGAAAAAAAACAGAAGCCATTCTAGGGTAAATATTCTCTTGGTTCACTGCTGTATACCTTCTGATTCCCTCATCCTTCACTCATTCCCCTTCATTCATCATGTGAAAGACTTTTTTTTTCACTTCTCCATTCAAAGCATCAGTTGATCACCTCGTTTCTTTGGTTTTCAAGTGACAGTATTTCTAGTTGTGTATTTGTTCACATAACGAATTCGGGGTATGGAATAATCTCATCTATTGCTGCATCCAGGGTGTGGGGAGAGGACAGAATAACCCTTTCTGTCTCTCTCTCAGTTCCGTTTCTCTGTGTGACTGCAGGCTCTGCTTGCTCTGGGGCATTGGCCTCAGTGTCTTAGGAAAGAGAGTTTCCTCCATTCGGAGAAGAGAAATAAACCTAAGATGTTCAGCTCAGGTGTTCTCAGAGCTTTGGACTCTAGAAGAAGAGAACATCTTTCCCAAAACTCTCTCAAAACAGTTTGGGAGAGGCTTCTGAGTAACCTGGCCTGGCTTTATGCCCATCACTAGATTTAATAGGTCCAACTCAGACATACCAGAATCACGTACAATGCTGCCTATGATTCTTGAAAGGATTCTGGGCAATGCTCTGCAAATAAACCAGTCATTACCTTGGTTACTGGGCATGTGGAGGTGAAAGACAGGTCTATAAGGAACTTGTAGCTGGTGAAGGAAACAGACCAAACCAAACCAAACCAAACACAACAAAACACAGTTATAGCTTGTGTGATAATTACTGAATATCCTTATGCTCAGGGTGCTCTTAGAGCATAGATGTAGGCAAATCAGAGGAGGCATTACCTGAAGGATTCCTGGAAGAGCTAAATCTTGCAGAATGCTTAGGGGTTGGGGAAGTAAAAACTGATGATGGCATGTTGCAGCTTACCATAACAGCATGAAGAAAATATTGCAGGCTAGACTGCCTGCCACAGCCTAGGATCTGTTAGAAGTCCTGGAGATGAAGAGGAAGGAACAGGAGGAAAGAGAGGGAAACCATAAAATCTGTAACACAATTCTATGCATATATTAGTAAATGTAAGTCTAAGAACAGTAGGAAGAATGAACCCAGTGGTAGGGGAAGGAGGGCAGGGAGAACCGTCTGAGTGCAGCTGCACTGAGTTCAGTGAAGTCGCACAGGGAAGAACAGCAGCAGTAGGGAGGTACCTGACCTGAAGAGTGTGGAGGAGCTCAGCGGGACAAAACTGAGGGACAAATTGGATAGACTGGAAGAATGTTCAAATTGATTTCCAGGTTTCGACCTAGATGAACAGAGGGATGACAGAATAAAGATCTGGAAGGCTGGAACAGGAATAATGTTAACCAATGATTTACTAGGCATCTATCCTATAAGCCAGCTGATCTTCCAACACTGCAGAAGTTCAAGGATCATTTGCTTGAAATTAGTTATCTCATATTTTTTTTGTCTTCTAAAATGATGGAATTCCATGTTTCTGACCCACAAAAATCTTAATTTCACTAGACCTAATTTAACCTGAAGGCCATGGTAAGACCCCAAAATGCCACCTGAAATGGTGTGATGAGTAAGTGGATTGAATCCTGGGTCTGAGGGAGATCTTGGATTGAGAGAGCCTGGCAGAGGGTTCTTGTCGACAAGAAAGAAGCAATGATATGCAGGAGCTCCAGGGTCTGGCAGAAGAGCTCTGACAGTGTAAGTGACCTCCTACCCAAAGATGCAGAAAGGCATGAGTTGGCTACAAAAGCAATTAGAAAAATCTGGTTTCCCTTTAGAACATATAAAGCTTTTGACTTTTACACAAGCAATTAGAAAATGTGAAGCCATCTACCTTTAAATTGTGGACTTACTTGTTAATTCACTTGACCCTCTCTAACATACATTCCTCCTTTCTCTCTTTGAAAACTCTTCTTTCCAACTCAAAGCTTCCAAAGTTTCAGGCTTCTGAAGGAAAAGTGAATATGAGACATCTACCTCTAATTCAATTTTCTTTAAGAAATAAACATGCTTGAAATAAATATGCCAAGAGTCTGTCAAACTTTTCTTTTTCTCATTGTTTTTATTTCTGCCTCTCCCATTCTTCTCTCTCAATCTCCCTCTTGTTTTTCTATATCAGGAAATTTGCTTTCTTTACAGAATAAACAAACTGAAATCCTCATTGTCTGACATCTTACTGACATTCTTTAGAAAAAGCAGGCTGTAAATCATGGAGCTGAGTTACCTCAAGGTGAACAAGAGGAAAAGGAAAAATTATAGGATGATAGATCATTGTCACTGATTTCTGTCCTTAGGGGCAGAGAATCATTCAGTTCACATGAAGTACCACATGTGCGAAGGCTGCACAGGTAAGGGTAATCTTTGGGTGACATTCTAAGAGCTAAAACTAAGAATGGTAAGGCAAATCAGCATCTGTAGCCCCTACATCTAGGTAAAATCTCCATCCAGACCTTTGACTCTCTGATCCTCATTCTGACCTCTATTCTATTCATACTTAGCTCTTCTTGGGGTACCTACATGTGAGGCTCCTCAACCTTTCGCCCACTGATTATGACATCTGGTCCTTTTCTCCCTACCATGTTCCCTGGTCAAGGCCAGGCTCCATATGCACCCCCTCCAGGCAAGAACCGCAGATTAACTCTGTCCTATTAAAAGATAAGTTGTATGGATAAAACCACAACTTTCTGTGTCCACCTATTTTTTAGCTGTTCTGCATTATTGTTCTACTCATTCATTCAGCAACCCTTAGGTGAAGTATTTGTATATGCATGCAAGCCCTGTGTTGATCACTGGTGATACAGAGTATGTTAAATGAGATACGCTCTCAGGTCTCCTGGAATTTTAAGTAAATTGACAATGTCTATTCAGTAAGTTAAGTTCTAGCTGGAGATACGAAGAGAATGGTAGGGGAGCACAGAACAGATGCAGGGCTTTCAGGCCTGGGGGACAAGGAAGATAAGGGGCCCCAGCTAAGTTTGACAGAGACACGAAGTGTTACCTGGTTGGGAGATATGGTGGGACATCCCAGAACACTTGGAAAAACCTGGCATACTGAAGGAATTTTAAGGAGGTTCGTGCCATGGAGAATGCAATCAGTGGTGGGAAACAGACTGGAGAAAATCTCAAATGGAAAGTCTCAAATGTTGATACCCATCAAAATCACCCTGGGAACTTACTAAGGGATCAATTCCTGGTGGGGTCCAGGAAATCTGATAGTGTGAGCCCAGTAATCAACATTTTAAACAAGTTCTTTCTCCACAGTATTGTTCTGGATCATGAGTCTCGATTGTTGAGCAAAGACATTTGAAAGGGATCTTGAAAGATTCAGGGAGCCTCGTAGGGTCTTAAGTAGGAGAAGGACAGATCTGACTGACTGACCACTTGATTAATTGGAGACTAAAAGGCAATTGCAGTGATTCCCTTATTAGATTTATAAACGATGGAGATTATGTCATATTGTTTGTTTTTTTCCAATCTCCCAAAGCAGTGTTTCTAAACTACATCTTATCACAGTGACCTGAGATATCCAAAAATAAACATTCCTGAGCTTTATTCCTTACATACTAGATTAAATCCCCAGGTTGGGGCCCTGGGATCTACATTTTAATAAGTTCCTCAGGTGAGTCTCACACACCACACACAGCATAGCACCCCCAGAGTATTTCAGAGTAACCCCGTCAGTACTTTTCAGACCAGCCCTTTGAATGACCTGATAGGTTCTCATCCCGATGCTTTCTAGCATCTCAAACACAGAAACCATAATACACTGCATCATCCTTAAAGTCATATTTCGTCAGAGCAGGGGTTTTAGTATTTCCCAGAAGCAGTTAATTCCCATGTCCACAGCAGGAGGAACAGCAGCTTCTAAAAGTCACATGGAAATAACCACATATTAAGATGTATCTTTGAAAAGAGTTGCCAATGCTTCTGTGAAGCTTAAGGAGCTTTTCCTTAAAAGAAATCAGGTAATTCATTTTGAATTAAAGTTAAGCACTTGGCTTAGTTCTCTTTCATTTTTCTTCTTGTAAATCTCTGACTCAATTAATTAAGCTGGTGTTTAAAACCGGCAGCCAACCTGACACAGGGGCCATGCGGCAAGAGGGGTGTCGGCAGTGAACTTCGAACAAAAGTCAGAATCTGCTGCTTGGAAAGAGGGGCCTGCTTTTCTCTTGCCTCTCCCCATGTCCCCAGTACACACATGAGTGCCTGCCGAGACCCCCCACCCCATGCCAAATGCTCCAACCCTCAGTCCCGCGGCTGACTTTTCTTCCTGTTATATATAAGGGATGACAAATGCACGAACAACAAAAAGGAAGCTCGGAAATTTTCCACTCACACACTTAACAGCATGAATAGTTGCGATTAATCCCATAATCCCAAACCAGATTAAGACAGAGCATTCAGGCCAACGACAGCAGAGAGGTCTGCCCATAGCTGAAGTAGACGTTGTCCTGAGATTTTGTTCACACCAGGTACGATGGCTAATTTGATGTGTCGTGATTTCTGTGTATGTGAGGGTGTTTCCGAAAGAGATGAGCATTTGAATCAGTGGACGGAGTAAAGAAGATTGCCCTCATCAAAGTAGGATGGGCGTCATCTAATCTATTGAAGGATTGAATAGAATCAAAAGGGAAAGGAAGGCAAATTCACACTTTTTGCTTAAGATGGAGCATCTGTTTTCTCCTGTCCTTGGACATTGGTGCTCCTGGTTCTTGGACCTTCAGACTGGGACTGGGACAACACCATCAACTCTCCTGGTTCTCAGGCCTTTGGACGTGGACTGAATTACATTACAGGCTTTTCTGGTCCTCCAGCTCATGTAGGGCAAATTGTGGAACTTCTCAGTCTCTATAATATATAATAGTGCAAGCCAATTCTTACAATAAATCTCCTCTTGTGGATTTCTATCTGTATATCCATTTAAAGGTTGTTATTTCCATTCCACTTAGTTAACATACCATGTAGTATCAGTTTCAGGTGTACAATATAGTGTTTCAGCACTTCCATACATCACCCAGCCCTCATCACAAGTGCCCTATTTAATCCCCATCACCCATTTAACCCCTGCCCCCACCCACCTCCCCTCTGGTAACCATCAGTTTGTCTCTATAGTTAAGAGTCTGTTTCTTTGTTTGTTTCTCTCCCCCCCTACAAGTTCACTTGTTTTGTTTCTTAAATTCCACATAGGAGTAAAATTATATGGTATTTGTCTTTCTCTGACTGACTTACTGAGCTCAGCATAATACTCTCTAGCATTATCCATGTCATTGCAAATGGCAAGATTTCATTTTTTTTTATTTGTCAAATTTTCTTTTTTATGGCTGAGTAAATGATATTATCTGATAAAGGGTAAGTATCAAAAATATATGAAGAACTTATAAAACTCAAAACCCCCAAAATTAATAATCCAATTAAGAAATGAGCAGAAGACATGAATAGACCTTTTTCCAAAGAAGACATACAGATGGCCAACAGACACATGAAAAGATGCTCAACATCACTCATCATCAGGGAAATGCAAATCAAAACTACAATGAGATGTCACCTCACACCTGTCAGAATGGCTAAACGCAACAGTACAAAAACAATGGGGGAGGGCAAGGATGTGGAGAAAGGGAAACCCTCATGCACTGTTGGTGGGAATGTAAACTGGGGCAGCCCTTCTGGAAAACAGTATGGCAGTTCCTCAAAAAGTTAAAAATAGAGCTACCCTGTGACCCAGCAATTGTACTACTAGAAATTTACCCAAACAACACAAAAATACTAATTCAAAGGTATACATGCGCCTGATGTTTATGGCGGCATTGTCTACAATAGCCAAGTTAGGGAAACAGCCCAAACATCCATCGACTGATGAACGGATAAAGAGGTGGCATACATATATATACAACAAATTTCCGTATATATCCTACTGGTGATCGAGTTAATTTCTCTTACTTCCTACTTCCTCCCTTCTCATTGTCTTTCAACTTTTCTCTCTCCCTTCCTCCTTTCATCACTCTTGTCCTTCCTTCCTTTCCTTTCTTCCTCTTAGCCAAGCACCTACCACGGGGATGTCATGATAAAGCGGGGGTGACAATAGAGGTAAAAATCCCTGCCTCTTTAGGGAGCTTGAATTCTAGTGGAGGAAACATATCATAAACAATTAGAAAATTGATGAACACAAATAAGATTGGGACACATGCCATAAAGTAAAGGAACAGAATGCTGCGGGAGAGGATAACAGAGGGGACTTTCAACAGGGTGGAGATGGTGAAGAGTATTTTCAAATGCCACCACGTGGACCAGGAAGGAGCCCAGAACAGGGAGTGGTGTGTTCCTGGGAGAAAGGGGCAGAGGCAAAGGCTCCTAGGATTCTGCTCTACAGATTTGAGTGCAACTTGTTTGTCTCTTGGAGGCCACCATCTCTATTTTTTTCATTTCTTTTCGGTAAGAAATCACATTTTCCTAAGTGTTCTATGTGGAAATTTCACAAGGGTCTGTAAGGGAGAGGCTGCTTTCAAAGTGAATTGTTTACCCCCTTTCCTGGTAAGTTTAAGACATGAGTGGCTCGAGTGCCTGAGGATCAAGGTACCAAACAGCAACAACCAAATACCACTGGAAAAGGACTCAGTGTGAGCAAAGCTGCTCCTTTGTCATAATTAACCTTCGTCATCAGCTCCCCATTCAGCACAGTTCCTCCTAGAGTTGACTCCTGGAGGGAGGGAGGGAGAGAGGGAGGCGTTTTGTCATCTGCAGTAATCATACAGGTTCAGTTAGCTGAGTCCCTGAAATTTGTTTGACCTGAAGATTAAGGCAATTTAAAGCAACATTTGTTTTGGTTCTAGAGTGGGACAGGCAGTGGGGGACAGGAGTGGGGGGGGTCCTAAATATGTAACTATGGCAGCTTTGAAGTGCCAGCTGGGCCCTGGTGGGGCTGAGACGGGGCTGACCCTTTGCCTGTCTGATTTGTGCCTGTCTCTGCAATGTAGGTGATGTGATTCGACACCAATTAGCGGGCATGCACAGAAGTTGTCCGTTTCCCCAGTTAGCAGTAACCGGAGAGTATCGTGCGCCTCTTCCCACATGACAAGCGGCACACAAGTCATTGCCTTCGTTAACACTCATCAGGGCTGACAGGCGCTGAGCTACGGAGAGATGCCGGGAAGGCAGAAAATGTGATTGGCCACACACAGCATCAGGGAGGACAAAACCTCCTGACATTTGGAGCAGGTGAAATTACCAGGCGAAATGTAAGTTTATTACTGCCCCCAGAGCATGAACTCAGAAGGTGTCTGTAAACATCATGTGCGTCTCAGGGGACTCGTTGGACCAGGAAGAAGTAAGTTGCTTCCAGAACACTCCCGGCCTCCACTCTCCTATGTAAAGTCTGACATGCAACAAATTTCCAGAGAATACGGAAGCTTGTAATCATCCACTGTTTCAGAAAATCGTGAGCACACTCACAAACGAGAAACAAAAACTTAAGTGTGACTTTGGTGGGCACCATTTTATCATTTACATCTGTGTTTGCTTTAGATCATGACCCTCAACGCATAAAAAAAATGAACTTGCCACGTAGCAAAAGTTCATCGTGCCCCTCACTGCCACAACTGGCCCAAACCTCTGCTGTCTCGTGCTTTTTGCCAGCATAAGAACTATGGTGGTCCCCACTTCCTGTAAGAGCCCCCAAATCCTCAACCCAGAATTCTTTCCAATTCATATCTCTCTGTGAAAATTTCTCTTTATGAATCATGCTTTATAGTTACACTGGTCCTCTTCTTGTCTATGATCCAAACAACGAAAGAGAAAGAGAGATCCACAGGATTTTTTAAGATGCAGAAACCAGGTGTAAAAAATATATATACCATATGATGCTGGTTTTTTTTTAAACTACATATTTATATTTTCAGTTAAAGAAATGAGCTGAGAAATTACAGGCCCAATGAGAAGGAATTTTTCCTTTCTAACTTTTTCCTTTGCATACTTAGGAATTTGGGACTTTTTACAATTAGCGCGGATATGCATGTATGGATAGTATAAACTTACATAAATATACATCAGCAGTATGGAGTAATCAGAAGCAAAAATGGGACCTCCAAGCTTTGTAAGACTCCGCCAAAATTCCAGAGAACCAACACCCAGGGGAACAAAGTGACTTCCATATCTGACCAAAACCAATTTGTTGGTTTAATATGATATAAATTAGTCAGTGCATGTCTTCCTCAGTCCTTTCAATATTTACAGGAGCATGTCTATCTCTTCTTCCAAGCAGGCTGAGAAATGACACATTTCACTTGAGTCAGACCATAGCTGTGCTCAAACTCTAAATTCAAACTCAAAAAACTTAGTTGATAGAAACAATATTTATGACCAATTGCCTCGAGGAAGTGCAATTCTGTCACCTCCCTCAATCAGCATTTCCTAAGTGTGTCTTTTGGGACCTAAATTCCACAAGATGTCCTGTCCAGTTAAGAAAGAATTCTTTAGTCAACCAAGTTTGGCAAATGCTGCATATTATATCCCCCTCCGGAAATTCAGAATACACAACAAGGTACAAAGAGCTCTGAGAATTCAAGGAGTCAAGAAAAATCCTTCCACTTATTAAACTAGAATTTTCCAAACTTATCTGGTGAAGAAACTGCTTTCGTGCAAAATCCACTGTAACACATCCAAGGGAAATGCCGTGCCAGCTACTTGCAAATGTACTCCCCATTTACACCCCAAAACCTTCTTCCCCAGCCCCTGGGGAAGTGTGCTCCCTCCTCCTGCTCCCCAGTAGCACTGCAGCTACTGCGCTGAAATCCTTCTCACGGTTTTCTATCAAATTCTATCTACGCATTTTGAAGCATGTTATTTCAACTAGTGGGGAAATTATTGGGAGATTTTTTTTCCTACATCAAGGATAGAAAGTCAGTAAATTTGAGCTATTTTTATGAACAGGCAGAATGCTGAATTCTTTCATGGACAGCTAAGATAAGCCTCAGAAGAATCCTATGAAGTGATCACTGTTATTCCCAATTAGCGATGAGGAAAAGAGCCCCAAGGAGCTCGTGCGGGCTTGCGCAAGAGGGCACAGAGAGTCTGTTTCAGAGCTTGGATTCAGACACAAGCAGCCTGACCCCTCAGCTCACACTTGTAACCACTGTATGATCACCATGTCTAAGAAAATCCATGAGGGACTATTCTTAGTGTTTTCTCTACCAGAAATGTTTTGATTCCTAAACACTTTTTTTTTTTTATTTTGTTCACTGTATGTTATGAAAAGGGTGTGTTTCCCTTTTCCCACTGGTGCCCAAATACCGATAGCCCCAAGTGTGGCTTAGCAGATGCACAGAACTTCGAGGAATGTGTGTGGTGAACCAACCTTATATTGACACCACATGAAATTTTTACTCTTATTTTCCCTTTGCCTCATTTTACCTCATTTTGTTTCTCATCAGCTTTAATTCACTTTTTTATTGTTATACTGCGCATATGCTATACAAATACAAGGTGACAAGACAGAAACATATCGCTTCTCTAGCACTTCCTATACGACTTCTAAGTGCCACAGACCTTTCCTCTCCAACTGCACCATCATAAAATATCATTATGAAAATGAGCCAGGATTGAGTTTCAGTCATAAACATACTTTACCAGAAAGCTTTCACCCAGTCAGTCAATTAACATACAGTGTATCACATGGGAGAAAATTTGTCCAGAGCCCAGTTTGTCATCGATAGATAAGTAAAAGGTAGTTAATGTAAATTGCATTTCTAAAATTCATTCCACTTACGGTTCAGGAAGGACCTTGAGACTGCAGTCTAAAGATTGCAATAAGAGTGAGTAACGTGGTGGCCACTCACCATTTATGCGAGCATCTCTCTCCAGAGAGCACTTTGCCGTTGTCCTATTTACTCCTCCTCGTTACACCTGTTTGGTTGCTCTTGTGTGTTACAAGAGCCCTGAAACTCGAGCAAACATTAGTGGCAGTTCCCCAGAGCACTTGCTTAAACTATGTTAAGAGACCTGCTTCAAACCAAGCTCATATAAGTACTGATTGCCCTGTGTGGGGAAGGGCTCCATTTCAAACATGGCTGACCACGTGAGGCGTGAGTCTATTCACCTGGGTAGTAGTGACGCTGATGACCTCCACATGGCCCATCTGTTTTCACTTAGTGGGATAATCAGATCAGGCTTAGACTTCAAACACTTAACCAGTTTATATTTTTTTAAAGATTTTACTTATTTATTTGAGAGAGAGAGAGAGCACAAGCGGAGTGAAGGGCAGAGGGAGAAGGAGACTCCCCGCTGAGCAGGGAGCCCAATGCAGGACTCGAGGCTAGAACTTGGGATCATGACCTGAGCTGAAAGCAGCCACTTAACCAACTGAGCCCCCAGGCACCCCCCAGTTGTTTTATTTTTTTAAAAAGATTTTATTTATTTATTCGACAGAGATAGACAGCCAGTGAGAGAGGGAACACAAGCAGGGGGAGTGGGAGAGGAAGAAGCAGGCTCATAGCAGAGGAGCCTGACGTGGGGCTCGATCCCACAACGCCGGGATCACGCCCTGAGCCGAAGGCAGACGCTCATCCGCTGTGCCACCCAGGCCCCCCCCCAGTTGTTTTAAAACAACAAAATAAGGGGCACCTGGGTGGCTCAGTCAGTTAAGCAACTGACTCTTGGTTTTGGTTCAGGCTGTGATCTCAGGGTCATGATCTCAGGGTCATTAGATTGAGCTCCTTTGTCGGACTCTGAGCTCAGCTTTGCTTGAGACTGTCTCCCCCTCTCCCTCTTCCCATCCCCCTCTCCTTCTGCTNGACGCTCATCCGCTGTGCCACCCAGGCCCCCCCCCAGTTGTTTTAAAACAACAAAATAAGGGGCACCTGGGTGGCTCAGTCAGTTAAGCAACTGACTCTTGGTTTTGGTTCAGGCTGTGATCTCAGGGTCATGATCTCAGGGTCATTAGATTGAGCTCCTTTGTCGGACTCTGAGCTCAGCTTTGCTTGAGACTGTCTCCCCCTCTCCCTCTTCCCCTCCCCCTCTCCCTCTGCTCTCTCTCTCTCTAAAGTAAGTAAATAGATCTTAAAAAGAAACCCAAATAACATTTTGTTTCATTGTAGAAAACTGAAAAATACATAAATATACAAAAAGAAGAAAATAAATACACCACCAAAATGGTCTTCTAAGCCATGGGAATGTGGGTGAATTATTTCCAGATTTGGATTCATACACACACACATGTACACACACGTGCACCATACAATGTAGGCATATATGTATGAATGTGTGTGCACATGTGTGTGCATGGAGATACACATGTGTGTATACGCGTGTAGATATGTGTGTGTATGTGTGTATATGCGTGCATGTACACGTGTGTCTGGACAGGTTTGTATGTGCATGCGTGCATATGTATGCATGTGTGCGTGCATGTATATATGTGTGTATGTATGCAGGTAGCTTCACAAATCAAGCCCAGCAGTCGGGAATGTAAACTTCCACTCAATTCCCTGGTAGACTGTATTCCCATTTACCATCACCTGGTTTCTCGCTTCTGCTGGAAGATTTTCCTTTCCTGCCACCCCGCAGCCCGGCTTGACTGTGTCCCTTCTTNGGCTTGACTGTGTCCCTTCTCGCCTTAGCCAATGAAACAGAAGGAAACTGAAATGAGAAAGGTAAGAGCCAGCACACAATTCACCACATTCTCTCTCTTCTGCTTTCCACGACAGCTGCTCTGTCAGCCTGCCCTTCAAAGCGACGACAAAGACACAGCCGCAGCACCCTGCCCTGCTGCCCCTCTGTGGAAGTGTCACGTGACTGGAAATCAACCTTCTGGGGTAAAACCGCTATGGTTTGGGGACTGTTTGTTATCACAGCATCATCTAGCCGGTCCTGGTTGCCATGCTACCTTCACGGAAACCAGTTGCAATCAGCTTCAAATGCCCATGCCAAAGCCGTAAAAGTGAGCATACCTTAAGAAGATCAGACTAAAGACCATAAACGTCTACACCAACACGGTTCTCAGTCACCAGTGATTTAGATGGTTCTCTTAGAAGGCCACGGTTTAAGGTAGGATCTTGGATTTTG